>NC_143182.1:21319107-21626785 GCF_047325235.1 Durio zibethinus
TTATATTTATCACTTGATCACCATTCACAGGCTTCTTAGCACTAGCTATTCCAAAATAAATTTTGTTCACTGATCCACATTATTTTTATCATTTGACCACATTTTACAAATTATGTCGACCAATCCATCACCATACATGTGCCATTTTTTTAGGTTTCAAACATTATTTTTTTTGTCCCTATCATCCTGGATTTTTTTTCAAATGAATGCAAGAATCTTTTATGCATATTACCATTCATTCATTATCATTTCTAATCATGACAAGTACAATGCAATCATACATTTTCTTAATTCATTCTAGGGATGTAAGAATAAAAAAGCACAAGGTGAATCAGGGGAATGTAATAAATAAAAAGTGAGTCTGATACAAAAACAAATGAACAAAAGAACGAATTCAAAAGCATATCAATAAGGATGGTATTGAATAGTACAACAATGTCAAAACAATGAATACTTAGACAACTCTTAACATTAATCCAAAATTTTTTCTCAAAAACTCATTCCAATGACTTTCAAAGTCATTTTAAGCTCATTGAGCTTTTCCCCAGCTTTGAGATATCTTTAGATGTCTTTGACCTTCTATCTATGTGAACTGTCTATTCAACTCTCAACTTAGAGACTTACTCAAATCGCCCTTTTGGGTTTTTAATTTGAGTCTTCATTTTCTCTCCTTTTCATTTTTTTTATTTTTTTCATTTTTTTATTATTTTTTTTTTGTTCTCATTTTTCATTTTTTCCCTTCTCATTTTTTCATCCATTAGTAATATCTCTCACCCATCAATCTCTAAAACAATGTAGCATAATTTCGTTGTTCTATCACGAGCATGCCTTAGCTCAACATATGATCATTTAATTCTAGTACTCACATTTGATCCAAATTAACTTTTAAAAGTTATAGCATAGGCCACAGTGAGGAGTTAGAAAAGAAATGGATAAAATAAGCTCAAAACATATGTTTAAAAGGGTTCAGAAACAAAAGATCATTTTTCATCATTTGATGTAACTTGGCATTTTGCCCCATTCCATATCATTTCACTACTTTTTCCTTTTACCATCTCATTTCTCACAAAAGGTTCTCATTACTTTACCCCAAATCACGTGTGGCATTCATTTTTTTTTCTTTTTTTTTTTTTACTTCTCTTTTTTTGAGATTTTTTTTCTCAAAAATTGCCCCCTAATGTAAAAGTGATCCTTGGTCGGGGATTTAAAAAAAAATCATAATATGCTCAAAAGGGGTAGCAATGAATGGTTTTTCAAATGGTAAAAAAAATATGACCATTTTTTCTCTCAAATGTGAATGCTTTCTTTAAAGATCATCTATTGAACAAAAACAAGCTCACAAATCTTTATAAAAGACTGGATATCTTCAAGACATATTAATTTTACCCCTACTAATAACTTACTTTTTTTGCTCAAATGGTCTTCATAAATTAATGTGAATGAGTTCTCAAAATTAAATTTCAGAATTATTATTATCATTATCTAAACATTCATCATTGAAATTTAAGAATGGGATCAAAACAATAAGGGAAAAAATAAAATATGAAATAGTAGTTAGATGAAAGAGAAAATGTCATGAAATGTATCATCCTTGCCTTTAATTGAAATGATAAAAAATGAAATCTTATTGCATGAAAGAATTCCTAACATTACTTTGAAAGAAAACCCAAAATGACAAGCAACATTCAACTAGTCTTAACATCTTTATGCTCATATGCGATCAAGTGAATGATTTTTCTTGACATCTAACCCCCTGATTCATTACAGCTCTCCAAGTCTTTTCAGATCACACTCATTCTTGATTTTCACTTGAAGCATTGATATTATAATTGGGCAATGGATTGTCATTAACATTAGGTGTTGTTACCCTTCCTTAATCAAAGTTTATCATTCTATCATTAATCAATCATTGCACCTTATATTTTTGGGCAATGTAATTTTCCATGAAACAATTAGCAATTCTATAGTGGTAGTCATAATGGGCTATAAGATCATATCACTAGGGATAGGTTGGCTTGAGTGGCTCTAAACGGCTAAGAGCAATCAAGTGGTTGTTGTAAAGCTCTCGGTATAACTTCATATAAGTCATAGAGATTGGATCAAATATAGGTTTTTCTCGGGTAGTTCATTACTCTCATGAACTACTTGTTGGGTTAGCAAGATAAATCTAAAGCCTTGCGAAAGGTTGAAAGTTAAGGCTGTATATGGGAGCTTGCTGATATGTTGGTGGATAAAATGGTAATGGGGCTGACCGGTATAGGTAGGATAAGGTATTGTTCATAGTAGAATGGTATGAGAAGTAACCTTATGGTGGATAAGGTTGATAATTAATGAACTATCTATCAAAGCATATGGCTTAAACTTCAATCTCTTTCTTTTTTGACACCTTCTTGGTTTCTCCTCTTTTCAACTTGCCATTTTTAATGGCATTTTTAATGATTTCGACTAAGATCACCATATTGACAAAATTTTTTATTACATTCTCTATCATCTTTTTATAATAGAAAGATTTTAAAGTGTTGACAAACAACACTGTGGTCTTTTTTTCAGTTAAAGGGGGTTGCACTTGAGAAACTATATCCTTCTATCTTTGGACGTATTCTTTGACTGACTTATTTGTATTTAATTCTAAATTTTTTATTTTTTTATTTTTTTTTGTTTGAAAATAAATATTAATTATTGTTATTGAAACTTTATCTAAATTATTTCACCATTTGGGATAAATTCATAAAAAAATTTTTACCTATGAATTTTATAAAAATTTACCATTTGAAATTTCTATAAATTTCATTGTTGAAAAATTAATATTTATTCTCAAAAAAAATTATTTTTATTTTTTTTCAAATTTAATCATGCAAAAATACTAAAAAAAATAAACGCATAAATAAAATACTAAATAAAATAAAAATATCAAAAAAATAGAAACGGCTTAGCTTGGCGGTCGATATGGCTCGACTAAAGGCACAAAAAGTGACTCGGGAGACATAGCTTGACGGCTCGACTCAGCTAGACTCAAGGAATCGGCTAGTACATTGGTCAAAAGTGAGTCAGCACTATAGGTCGAATCACTTGAATGAAAATGCGCAGATCCTGATAGGTCTCTTAAGCTAAAATAACGTTGTTTCCAAAAGGTATATAAGCCTAAATCTTGGCTTTTCCTTCAGACCTCTTTTTTTCTCTCTCTTCACCCTATTTTCTCTCTCTCTCTAAAACCCCTCAAGAACACTGGTTGAATTTCATCGAATTTTAAAAAATCTTGTCAGAATCTGGGTTATTCGTTAGAAGTTTGTCGAAAAGTTCATCGATTTTTAGAAAGCAACAGTCTAAAACTGGGAAGTTTGCCAAAATCTGGGAATATGGCTGGAAACTCACCAAAAAATTTAACCAGTATTGAAAAATTCATCATAAAATTCAACCGAAGTCAAAAAATTAACCAAAAAATGGAAATTTTCTAGAAAATTTCCAAAAAAATTTCCTTTTTCACCCTAAAATCCTTCCAACAAATTTTTAACTGCCTTTCGTGGGCATTTTTTGATTTTTCTCTAATTTTTTATCTGTTTTCTACTCTATATTCTATGTTTCTATGTGTGTGTTTTATATGTACCGTGGAAGCATCTATTTATAGGGTTCTGATCAAAAGAACCCTATACCCTAAAAGAGTTCAATTCCCTTTTAATTTCAATTTCAGTATTTAAATCCAATTTAAACTCCTCACACACATAGTTTCACGTAAATTTAACCTGTCAATTTTTTTTCATTTTTATTATTTATTATTTTTTTAATTAACAAAAACCAGATTGAGTAGAACTCCAGACAGATTTGGGTGTCTACAATTATTATATTTAAATAATAATGAAATCATTAACTTGAGTAACTATTATAATGTTCATAATTATTTTGATACTTTCAAACAAAATAATGTCTGATTTTAGTAATACAAAGCACAGTGATCTTTAATTATTAAGAATTAATGACTCTTATATAAACAAAGTGATTCCAAATTACGAGTAATAAGATCACTTCAGTGATTAAGTTACCATGATGATCTTGAAAATGATACCAATGTTACCTTAAAGTAAGTGTAGGTTGTCTAATAGGCTCAATATTTTTAATCACAATCACCTCATCATCATTTAAGTTATTTACACCTTTACCAACCTTAGTTGGTTCAAGTAGAGCATTTGGAATATCACTATCAATTTGACAAGCCAAATATTCTACATATATATATTTACAGGTTTACCCAACCTTAAATGACCACAAAATCTCTCATACTTTCATTTGCTTCCATTAACAACTTCAAATTTGTACCTAATGTTTTACCCATCTCTACATAGTAAAATTTAATCCTATTGGACAAATCATAACCTAAAAACTTTAATGTTCCTAGTATTGTTCACTAACAAATTCGATCAAGTTCCTCATCAAACTCATTTACATACCTATTCATATATTTAGCAACTGTACGAGCTCTTTTGAAATTTTCTTCATGATGGTACCTGATTTTGCATAATTCCTAACTCATATTAAATGATAAACATATGTTCATAACATAAATAAATAGATAATTTACATAAATTATTAAATAAACATGGCATATGGCAAACAACACTTATTTTCATCAATTACAAACACAAATATTATTAGCAATAACTATTATGCAACAAATGCAGAAATAGTAAAAATCTTTTCTAACATTACAAACAACACTTGAAACAAGGTCACATTGAAAGACAATACAAAAGGGCCACATACCATTACCAAACACCTGTTATAACCATCGAAGATTTTAAATCACATACATACAAACAAGGTAACAACCTAAGTTATTTTAACAACAAAAGTGGCAAAAGTGGAGTCAAACCTTAAATGTAAATGAAGTCAAACCTTATGCTTAAAAATGAAAAAAGAAAAAAAAAACCCAAAACCCTAAATCTAAATCGATAAGCCCAACAGTAACAAACTTGGGTAAAATGGCGATAGTCGAAAACTAAACCAATTTAGGCCTTTCTTTGTTGAACTTAGGGTTTTAATTCAGATTTGAGAAAAATAAGAGAGTGAAAAAGTATATGATTGGAGAACGATTTCACTAAAACGATTTGGGAAAAAAAAATAGATTGGAGAATATAATAACATAAACTTGATTTTCCTAAGTTTTTTGTATAACGATTTAGTTTTTTTTTTTTTTTCAGCTTGGGTTTTAGTAATTTGATTTTTTTTGTTTTTTTTTTTATTTTAGAAGTAAAGGTGGACAAAATATATACACGTTGAAAAAACCCACATAAGTTTCAAGAAATTAATTAATATCGTTCATTTAAACACGTTATTGTAATCAATGCCACATCAACATGGTCAACAGTTGTGTCAACTAATTTAACGAAAATCAAGTAATACTGTTATCAATTAGACTAACATTGTTAAATTAAACTAATATGAGGATCTAATTTCTGTAAATTATTGTATAGGGACTAAAGTTTAAATTTCATATAAATGCAGGAACTAATTGCATAATTTGACCTTTTCTTTATAGTTTGATGTCGAAAAACAAATGTTGACATGGAGTAATATTATTGGTTGAGCATATAGCTGACTTAGTTGGAGTGACCTATGTAATAATTTATCTTAGTAGGAATAACTTATGTAATACTTTATCTTAATTTTGATTCAATTTTAAAATAATTATAGATGAAAATTTTGTGAAACATCTTTAGAATCTTTATTTGCTTTCTTACCAGATAGCGATTTTGATATCTGCTAACTTTAAATTTTTTACCCAAATTAAATGTGTAGGTTTATTATTGCATATTCTTTTTTAGTAATTTTGTTCGGTCATCTTAACTTTTACATAAAAATATTGGGATAAATTTAGATTTTAGCCTAAAAGATTTTTTTTTTTTTACATTTTATCATTGACCTACTTTCTTTTTTTTCATTGACCTACTTTTCTTTTTTTTTCTTCTTTTTCTTAAATTAATATTATCTTCAATCAATATTAGTTCACCCTTTTATTTTTCCTTCAAATTTTCTTCTTTATTATTGAAAGTTAGGTTAAGATTGTAAAAACTTCAAGGCTAGATAAAAAATAGAAAGATAAAAATTGGAAGAAAAGAAAAGTAGAAAGATGAAAAACATTTTTTTTTCTTTACATTGATATGTATTGTGCTTGATCGGAAAAATAAAAAATTAAAAAAAAATGTATTTTATTTCTATCCATTGTCTGATAGAATTAATGAAAAATGAAAGGAAAGAACATAAAAATTATATTAATTTACTATCATAACCTTTTATAATTGAGAAAAAAAAATAAAAAATTTAAATATTATAGGCAATCTTTTAAATATACAACAAATACTCACACCTTTCCCATTTTCTCTCTTCTTTTCTTTTTGATTTAGAATGATTTGTATTTGTGAATAAGTGTGAAAATTTGACATCTTTCCTATTTTTTTTCTCACTTTTCTTTCATACAAACCACATTCAAAATTATTTTTCTTTCTGCATTTCCATTCCCTCTATTCATCCTTTTACTTTTCCATTATACCAAGCACACCCTAAAAGAAATTAATAATGATTTCTCTTTGTTTCCTTTGCATACTAAATTTAATGAAGAATTTTCATAAGATCAATGAAATTATTGGAAGTATGGAGATTTTGAACTGTCATATGCAATACTTTCAACATGCGTAAATATAAAGTTAAATAACAAAAAAGAATTTGCAAAATATATATATAATAGAAATCATGAATTATAAATTTAAATGCAAAACATAAATAATGTATGCCATAAATTGGATTGTTAAATAATGCAAAGTAGTCCTTAAATTGGATGTAGCAATTAGCCTTAGCTTTAGTTGATTAGCATTTTGTCTCTCGTCATTGACTAGATGGTAGTTGATCCGATCTAATGTTTTCATCAAGTTGCTCATATCTGCCTCCAACTTTTTTTTATCCTTAAATTATGATCTCTCTTTATGTATGAAAAAGTATGTAAGTATGATTAACGAGATAATAGAACCTTAAATTTCCTTAATCTTCTACTTAACCTTAATTAAAACGTGGTTTAGTTTTTTATTCTTGTATCATTTGCTCTACAAAACTGTCCTTGAATCATGACAAATTGTTGTTTGAGATTTCATCTCAAATCAAAGATGAAAAAGAAAACAAAGAAAAATAAAAATAAAAAAATATAAACCATATTCCCACAAGAAACATTAATTATAATTCATCAGAGCACATGTAAATACTAAAAGTCACTGCTTTCTTCCACCTTAAACAAGTAAAATTTATATAATTACATTAATTTTATTTTATCTTATCACATCTCATCATTATTCATTTATTTATTCAGATCAGTACTTGACAGCAAAAATATCCTATGCTGCCAATAAATATTTTAATCAAGCAAACTTTTTAACATTTAGGATATGCAACTCCACAAGTGCTAGCAACCCTTTTGGAGTTGGGATTGTCGACGAACTGTTTAAGAGTTGGGTTCTTAAGGTACCCACAAAAGCATGGCTGCTGCTCCTTCAGCTTGCTGCAACAAGTGGCTGATGGAGGCTTTGAAGACGTGATCGCCGCCAAGCAGGGGCTGAGCTGCGAGGCGTCACATGTCACTGCTTCCGCCGTGCGAGTTTCACCTGAAAATAGCAGCACCACCAGCGCCACTGCACAGAAGGAAACAAAGGAAAACCTATTCATATTTTTCATACACAAAATCCCAACACTGGTGACAAAAAATAATAAAGTTGAATTGTATTTGGTGCATTTTTGGCATGAGCTGCGACACAATTTATAGGAGTTGGGATGGTAATTGTTGTTGTTTCTTTAGCCCATGATTGACGGTGTCAAACTGTCATGACTCATTAGTCAATAAGTCAAGTCTTTTGGAGGTATAAACTTCAAACATGCGGGTCCTTTGGGCAATTGAAGAAGGTAGCTTTGCACATCTCACCATTGCACGATGGGATTTTATGCTTACATTTAATGTAGAAAAATTTTGGTATAGCTCTACTGTACTTTCAATTGCAGCATTTATGATTATTATAATTTAATTAATTAATTAATTAAATTTTAAAATTAATGACACCAGTTATAATTTCAAATGTGCTATGATAATTTTATACAAATTAAGCAAAAATATAGTAGAATAGATCATGCTTCAATGTAACGCAAGTTATAAGGTAAAATTTTTGTTTATAAATATAAAATTATCTTTTAGAAATCAAAATCAAATTGAAAACATTGATATGTATATGAATTTAAATTTAATAAATAAGGGGACAACTCAATGTGGTGTCTCCACTAGCCTGCCAAGAGGATGATAGGGGTGGCTCTTGAATTGACACCTTGAAAAGCATTAAATAAGTTCAAAATATGGTTAGGCAGTGCCATAATTGCAGATCGTGATGGGCCTATCAAAATATCTGTATTGCATTTATAAACTTACCAATCAACATTAAAAAACTTAAATCACATTAACACGGAACAAAGCTTTTTGAGTTTATTTTTATACATAAATAATTTAATTTTTTTTATTTTATAAGTAGATTAAGGGATTAACATATAAATTATTTTTTTAAAAATTTATATTTAATATATTATTAATATATAAATTTTATATATTATCAATAAATTAAATTAAATTATTTTATTAATAAAAGAAATTAAATGATATAATTTTATTAATAAATAATTTTTAAAAAATATTAATTTATTTATATAAAATTTGAAAGTAAGAGCAACTCAATCTGAATACGCTAAATGCATGGTGTCTGCCTGTCGGGTTACTGTCTGCTGCTGGTTATGACGAATGAGTGAAAGAACAAAGAAATTTAAATAAAAAAAAAAAAAAAAAAAACGGGAAGAAAGAAGGAAATTATTGTTGTTGTGCACTAAAACTTGACTAACAAGTAAATTTCTTGTTTAATTGTTCTAAGATTTGGGCTTCGTAACTAATAGATTCAAATTATTAAACTAATATAATATTAAAAAAATTTATTTCGTAGTGCGAGCTCTTTAGGCTTTATTTGGGACACATGATTTCAGTTTCTTTTTTTTTTTTTACGCCCAGATCCGCCCTTGCTCTACCATGTGGTTATAAAAAAATTATTTTTTAAGTTATTATTTAATTTTTTTAATATCACATGGATGTTGTTTTGTGACCTGCTAACTTAGAGATGTCATGTGACTATAGATAAATGACACAAATGTTTAATAAGATATTTATATATTTTAATGATAAATAATAATAATAATAATAATAATAAATATTTAAAAATTATATAAGCGAAAGTTATTTTTCACTTGGGTAACAAATTTTAGGAAGAAAAAAGTAACTAAAATAAAAAATAAAAAAAACTCCAAAAGTTAAATAACAAATAAATGTTTTTTTTTCTCTAGATGTAAGCCAAGCTACTTTTGATGGTGCATTTAACCCCACATATTGAGTAATTGTTGCAGTCTTTAATGGGAATGCCCGAAAGTTAATAGATCAAAAGCCTATCAGTGGAAGATGAAATGCTTTCCAAATCATAATGATGCTGATGTTGACTATTCTAGGCGGCATTAACCATTTAATAATAATAAATTGATTGATGGGTTATAGATCTTATTCATAGTTGGGCAAGTAATCATATTGCAATATATATGAAATAATTGATAAAAAAAAATCTCAAATCGGATGCCTATAGTCTCTGGTTGGTTCTTCCCCTTTAGACTTCGTTACTGCAACAGCAAGTTACCTGATAACCATCATTAAACATATTTGTTGGATGTATTTGATAATTAAAAAAGTATAATAATTTTTTTATTAGGAGTTTTTGACAGATAATTATAGATAATTTTAATATTTATATCGATTTGATTTGATATATTTAGTATCATATTAATTCGATCATATCATTATTATTTTTTGATAATTTATTTTTTTATTTATAAATATAAATATTATCATTAAGATAAATTTAATTTACCTCTAATTTTTTATATTATTCTTTTATCGACCTCATTTATTTTAATTTACATGTTAAAATATAAATATATAAAATATTTTTTACTTTTACCTCTAACTATTTTTTTTTATCTTTTTTAAAACGTTCTTAGATCTGAGCTCCGCATAAACAATATTTTTTTTAGATTACGTTCTTCTTGATCAGTTCTTGGGTGATTATGTGGTGAGTTTTACAAGAAGGGAAAAAATTTTCCTCTTTCTATCACTTGATCTCCACTTAAATATTCAACTTAATAAAAAATACAGACGTAACTTCCATTTAAGGAGTTTGATTGGAATATTTCTTTTTTTGTGATTAATAATTTTAATTAAAAATATTTGAATTAAAAAATGGGAAGAAGATTAAAGTAAATTAGGCTCAATTCTAAAACAAGACCAGAAGCACAATTGGGAAGAAAAAACGTAGGAATTTCAAGTAAATTTAGCTGTGAATAGCATTGCATTGTGAAGGCTGCAGGAATATATTTCCTTGGAACTGGACATTAAGTATGAACATGGAAAAAGGTTTGTCTAAAACTTTTGATCCATTTGTTGAAATTGTGTAAGGTTGACTCGGTCGCAACAAGAAAGTTCGTAGAATTAATTATGAAAATGGAAAAGTGAATATTTAAGTCCTTCAGAGAAAGAAATCCATGACGATGAAAAAAATATACATGGTTGGTGGAGCGTCCAGTTTGGTGATTTTGGGATTTTTCAATTCCAAAATCTATCTTATGAGATAGACTTTTCTAATCACCAGTGATTTCCTCAATTGCTATAAGATGACTTCCATAATTTTTTTTAAAGTTATATTTATAAATAAATATTTTATTTATATAATTAATTATTATATTATTAAATAATTAATTAATTATAATTTAATTAAATAATTAAATTTACATATAATAAAATTTAAACTTAAAATTTTTTAAAAAATTTTTACCACTAAATTAAGATCTCGTTAGCTTTAGACAACTTAAATGTGCTACAACTGTTAGGTAATTTTAACCTTTCTCAGCCCCAAAAGTTGGCTTAAAAGATGAGACTTTCCCTCACCACTTGCCCAAACTCCTAGATAGGGGATATGTTATTTTTAATTCTTTTATTTGAAAGAAAACTCTTTTTTATATTTTTTAAAAATTAATTTAAAAAATAATTTTTAAATTATAATTAAATATTTAATATGATATTTAATTTTTAAAAATTTTTTAAATAAAATCTATAAATTTATTAATTAATGTGATATATATAATTTTAATATAATTAATTAAAAATCATAATATGTAATAAATAAATAATTCTTTAAACATCATTTTAATTAATAAATTTATAATTTATATATTATATTAAAAAATTTTAAAATTTAAATGTCACATTAAATATTTTATTATAATTTAAGACTATTAACTTAATTTTTTAATTAATTTAATACTTAAAAAATTATTTATTTATCATGTATTAATATTTAAAACTAATAATATTAAAAATAAATATTATATTAATTAAAATTTCATATATGATTCATATATTATATTATAATTTTTTTTAATTTAAATTTTATATTAAATATTTTATTATAATTTAAAACCTATTCATAACATTAATCATTTTTTTAACATTGCCGAGGACTCACTAGCATGGGCAAGCATGTCAGAAATTTTTTTTTTTTTCAACCATTTGCCCTCGCGCTTGGCCTTTTGTAATTTGTCATTTTCTCCCAGTAATTCTGTCTGCCTGTGAGATTGTTTCAATATTGCCGAATTTTGACAACAATCCGGCGGTAGCCTGCACAGCTCAAGTAATTATTAAATGTATGGACTGCGTCAATTTGTCGTGCTTCTCGGCGCCGGCCATAATAGTTTGATTTAAAAATTTGACCTACATGTTGTAAAATAATTTACATCTTAATAATTTATATCTTTATATTATATTTTTAAAAAATTATATGTCGAAATATATTTTTTTATTTTTATTAAAATTTTAAATTATATATTTTATTTTTTTTTATCATTTTCGTATTAAATCTTAGATTAACGCTCAAATTGAATCAATTTTCAGACAAGTTGAGATTTCTGCACAAATTCAGTTGTGGATAACATTGAGTTGCCTAGGACTCAATATTTAGTTGTACATTTCAGATTTCAGCTCTCATACTTTGTTTATTTGCTTGTTGAACTTCATAAATAAATAGACTTGACCTTACAAACATTACAGAATCCTGAAATACAGGAGGAAATCCAGTTGTTCAGACTACAAAGCTTTCTGACTAAAGGATGGAAAGACTCTTATCTCTGGCTGAAGCTTGCCCAACATACTTCAACATACCATTGTCATGCTGGTTAATCTTTTAGTTGAAGTCACCATTAAAATTTCTGAATCCTTTCTTTGAGAGAGCAGATCCTGTCAATTTCTGCAGAATGTTAGATATTGGTCAAAATGAATGGGCTAATTGCAAAAATACTTTGTACTGAATCCAAACACAACCAAGCAGTTTGAATCTTAATGAAAAATAAATGTACATATGACCATCAGCCTAAGGCTATACAGATTCCAGAACATTTGGTTATAGCAGACTCCATTAATGCCCATTCAAGAACCAATGAACGGTGGAATGGAGCCATGGACCATGGAGAAGTGATAGCAATGGGCAACTGGTGATGTTTACTACATGGGCTAGTATACTAAACAAGTAAAGCACAAAGATCATCAGATCATAATTTTAATCATGGAAGCCTGATTACAATAGGAAAGCTCACCATCAGAGAATATCCCATTTGAGAAAACCTCCTTGCCCTCTGCTATTTACAAACTTGTAATCAGCACCAGAAACTAGCACAGGAAAAACTGAATATGTTAATATGTTTCTGGAAGCCCAAAACCACATATAAACCATACAACTCAAAAGGACATAGACTACAAACAAGTGTAGGAATTAAAGCAATTGTATTGTACCTTCATAACCTCCCACAACTGGATCTTCTGATAACAAAATTGGGGCACTAATATTAATATATCTGCAAACAAAGTTGCATCACCTTTGATTGAGTTCAAAATTCCAGATAAATGCAATAGATAACATCAAATGCAAAGTTAGTATTCCCGGAAAAATACAAGGAAGAGGCACAATTACTTGAAGCAACCAAGCCCTGCGGCTAAATGACCAGCAACACCGGTGGCAAGTCTAGTTTCAGCCACACTATCTATCATAAGGTTCAATCCTGATTTTTTAACCATCTCAACAATTTCAAGGGTCCCAAGAACCCCAAATTCGGATAGTTTAATGTTGATGACATCCACAAGATTTTCCTCTACAAGTTTTTGAACATCAACCAAATTCCTGCAACTTTCATCTGCAACAACAGATGTCCCATACTTCTCTCTAGCAACACTACTCACATCACCTAGACCTCTCCAGTCATCTCTGTGTACTGGTTGTTCAAAGAGAATAGGAGTTACCCCATTTTCTGCAATAAAATGAATTATGAAAAACACTTCTCTAATCAGTGAAACAAATTACAATTCAACTAAGTCCATTGCATTACAACAAATTGTCATATTTATCTCATTGTAAGCCAACTTGTCAGGTTGAAAATTTTTTACCGTTTAGCTTTTCAAGAGCTTCAATAGCTTCCTTTGAAGTGTACCCCTCATTTGCATCCAAAATAAATAAGCAATGAGGGTGAGCTGCTCGTATCGATTGAAGAACTTCAATATCTGCATTTAGGTCTCTGCCGACTTTAATCTTCAAAGTCTTAAATCCTAGTTTGCAATACTTAGCAGCCAGATCAAAAGCTTTAGCCGAGGAAGTAGTTGGAATCTGTATATATAGAAATTAATAAGACAAAGTCTCAATCTCAACCATGAAACTGCAGCATTTCACCTACAATCTTTTATTAGCCACTCACCACAAAAAATTATTTAGAGTCTACCACTTATAAGTGTGGACTCTACATAAATTTTTTATGAATCCTACAAAATAATGAATTATAATTGATTAATTGCATCATAATAATTGTAGATGATAAGTTCCCGAAATTGATCATCAATGGACTAAATTAAACCACTCATATTTAAATGTAATGTATATGATTGTCGTTGAGACTTAACAGTAGCAGCAGTTGACAAGGTATTGGACACTCCTCCAAATAATCTCCATAGGGGTACATCAATGCTATTGGCCACAGCATCAATCAATGCCATTTCCAGTCCAGCCCTAACCTTCAAACACAAATACAGCAATAAGGATCCAATGCATAGTTCAAGAAAAGGGAAGCAAACATACACAGTATCATCTCTTGTATCTGTTTTTGAAAATTTTGTTTTTCAAACTTTTATACACAAAAAACATATTTGGTAAATAATGTTTTTATTTCATTTAATCATAATAGAATTTGATAACATTAAAATAATTAAATTTGTATAAAAGATAATAATAATAATATAAAAAATAATCAATAATATTAAATAAAATTATTTAATATTAAATTTTATAACATAATAATAACTTGAATTAATATAATTCTTACATTATATTCAATAATATTATTTAATTTAGTTTTTTTAATTGTTGGAATATAAATTGGGTCAAGGGAACAAAAACCATTAACAAGCGTTATCTAATTCATAATATGTGTTAATTTAGAATTCTATTCCTTAGAGAATCCCACTTAAGTGTTATTAGAGTCTTATTCCAATAGAATTGAACTATATAAATAGACGAATATACTTGTGAAAATTAATAAAAAAAAATTAATCTCAATTATTCTAATAAAAAGTATCTATTCTAAACTCTCTCTATATGAAAGAAATTGAACAAATAAAAGGTATTAAAGAAATTAAAGGGACAGGTCATAGCATACTCACTGAAGCAAATTCACTTCCAGGAACAATCTTTGAAATCTGATCTAAAGCCAAATTCAAAGATACAGGGGGACCCTGCCCCAGAAATTCACATGCCGCTCTCACTTTCTCAAGAGCAGTGGCCTGGTTCCAGTTAACCCGAGGAAGAACTGACACCTCACCCCACCCAACACACCCATTGCTCAGTTCAACTCTGACAGCCACATTCTCGACCTCTTCAAGCCTTGAAGATCCAATGGTCAACGGTTCATCAAGCCTAACATTCAATGGCCTCCCTTCAGCACGATGTACATCAACCCAGAAAATCTCAGTCAAGTTCTTCAATCCAAAGCCTGTTCTATTCCTTTCAGTACTCTCCGCAACTGCTGCTTCAGTAATCAGCTCGCTGCTGCTAGTTCTACAGCTCGCAATTACACGACCGAGCAAGTTTCTTGGATGTCTGTGCACGCATGGAGCGAAAAACAAAGAGTTTGTTGGACGAAGAGAAGAAGCGAAACCAAGTGAAGCCATGGTCGAACTCAGCATTCTTCCTGATTAGTTTCTTGAAGTTCAGTAATGTCCAAGTCAAGCAATGTCATGCTTTATTTATGAATTTTTTGGGTGTTTTACTATCATATTATTATAGTTAACAACAAAAGAAAACATTATCTTGCGGCTAGAAACCGTCATTTTTGTTTAATTATTCGATAGATACTCTTTGTAGCATATTTTGGTGATTGGTGCTGGTGACCTTTGGAAGTGTCTCCACTCTATGCGTTCCAGGTGCGGTCCGGAAATGTTGGCCCGCTCAATGTGTCAGCCCAATTCATAGCAGGTCGTATGCTAAATTGCTAAGCCTCGCTCAGTGAGTTTGACAATGCGATGGAATTCGAATTTTCACCGCGTTGCTCATCTCATATATAAGTCTCGATGATTTTAAATATGATATAATAATATCATAAAAATATAATATAAAAATAAAATATAAATATAATATAATTTAAAATTATAATAATTATTATATATAAATTTAATAAAATAAAAAAAATTATATTTTATATTTTTATATAAATAAAATTATGATACATAATTTTTGTATAAAACATTATATGAATACATAAATTTTACTATTTTACACTACACGAATATACTAATAATCAAATCCAACGGCATCAAACATTGCTTAAGTATCGTTTAGAGTTAAATATAAAAATAACTTTTATCTTATATATATTTTTTGTTAATTTGATAATTAAAAAAATAAAATTATTGGTTTAGTATTTTAATTTTTATTTTGTAATCTATTTTGATACTTAAAACGAATGCTTTTACCCCTCATTTGCATCCAAGATAAATAAGCAGTGAGGGTGAGCTGCTCATACTGATTGAAGAACTTCAATATCTGCGTTTAGGTCGCCACCCACTTCAATCTTCAATGTCTTAAATCCTAGTTTGCAATACTTAGCAGCCAGATCAAAAGCTTTAGCGGAAGCAGCAGTTGGAATCTATATATATAGAAATTAATCAGAGAGTCTCAATCTCAACCTCAACCATCTGCAAGTATTTCACCTACAATTCTTTTTATTACAATCTTATAATTAGTCTTTAAATAATTTTTTACAAACCTTAGGCAATGCTGAATTATAATTGATTAATTATATTATAGTAATTTTTGGAACTCAAATCCCATAAGAAATTTATTTAAGATTGATTAAATATTACTTGATAAATAAAAAAATTTGTAAAAAAAATTTAAGAGAAAAGTATTCTTGATAGACAAAATTTGTATGCTTATAAATAAGTATAATCTTTACAGAATTAGGTATGAGAAAAAAATATAAAAAAATTATAAAATTTATTAATAGATACCTCATAGAACTATAAGAAATTAACGTCTTTATAGATGTTTTATAGATATGTATGTTTGACTGGAATATGAGAGAATAAGATAGTCTATATAGATATGATGCATAAATGCACATAAGTATGTATTTATTTAGATTTAAAATACTTCATAGGATTAGAAGTGATTGAGAGAATCTATAGGTATTAATTATTGGGTTATTGATTTAGATTATTTGTTTCTAATTCTTTACAACTAGTGGATCTTTTCTCTTATTTGTGAACATAGCCCAATTAACCTAAACCACATTAAATTATTATTATTTGTGTGATTGATAGATTGATTGTTTGATTATGCTTCTCTTAACAACAATATTCAATTAATTAGGATTTTTTTGCCTAAAAACTGGTATCAGAGTTACTATGATCCTAATAAATAGTATTAGAACTGAAGATTCGAGATGTGGGAAAAGGCAAGCCCGAAGAAACTTGATTTAAGGAAAGAGTTTGAGTTCATATTTTGATGAATTAGTTTGTGTAAAATGTGAATACATAAAGAAGATTGTTACGAAACTTTCATTGCAGATGGAGTCAAACATCTCTAATATGAAGATTGATGATTGATGAAATTTTAGTCAATGTGAAGATTGAGAATAATAACTCAAATCTCATAAAAATTTTGTTTGAAATTAGTTAGATATAACTTAACGGATAAGAAGACTTACAAAAAAAGAATTATAAAAAGAAAAAAATTTTAATAGGCAAGTTTATATATTTATAAATAGATTAAGTCTTTATCAAATTAGGTATGAGAAAAAAAAAGTAAAAAAATTATAAAATTTTATTAGATAGACACCTTATAGAACTACAAGAATGTGTGTATATTTGAATGAATTACAATAGAATGAGATGGTTCACATAAATATAATCCATGGGTATATATTAGTGTGTATTTGTTTGATTTGAAAATATTTCATAAGATTAAAGAAAAATGAAAGAATCTATTGCTATTAATTGTTGAATGATTGATTAAGATTATATGTTTATAATTTTCTGTAACTAGTTGATCTTTTCTTTTATCCGTAAACGCAAATCAATTTAACTTATTCATGTTAAATTATTATCTTTTGTATAATTAATTGATTATTTGATTGCTTCGTTGGTGCCAACATTCAATTGATTGGGACTTTCTTGATTGATATCAAAATTGTCAATTATCTTAATAATATTATATGTGATGTGCTCCCAAAATTGATTATGACTAAATTAAACCACTCATAGTTAAACATTCATTGTAACGTAATATATATGATTGTAGTTGAGACTTAACTGTAGCAGCAGTTGACAAGGTATCGGACACTCCTCCAAATAATCTCCATAGGGGCACATCAATGCTATTAGCAACCGCATCAATCAATGCCATTTCCAGTCCAGCCCTAACCTTCAAACACAGAGACAGCTATAAGGATCCAATGCATTGTTCAAGAAAAGGGCAGCAAGCATACATAGTATTTCTTATATCTGTTTTTGAAATTTTTGTTTTTAAAGATTTTAAACACAAAAAATATATTTGGTAAATAATGTTGTCATATATTGAAAACATGAAACTTCATCTGGTGAATAATGTTTTTATTTTATTTAATCATACTAGAATTTGATAACATTAAAATAATATTATAATTAAATATAATATTAAATAATATAATTAGAAATTATTAATTAAATTTATATAAAAGGTAATAATAATATAAAAAAGTCAATAATATTAAATAAAATTATTTAATATCAATTTTTTTTCATAATAATAACTTGAATTAATATAATTCTATATTATATTCAAAAATATTATTTTATTTAGTTTTTATTTTTTAATTGTTGGAATATAAATTGGGTCAAGTGAACAAAAACCCTTTAACAAGCATTATCTAATTCATAATATGTGTTAATTTAGAATTCTATCAATAGAATTGAACTATATAAATAGGCATATATATATTTGTGAAAATTAAGAAAAAATATTATTCTAAAAAAAAGTTTGCTATTCACTTCCAGGAACAAATAAAAGGTATTCAAGAAATTAAAGGGACAGGTCGTAGCATACTCACTGAAGCAAATTCACTTCCAGGAACAATCTTTGACATCTGATCTAAAATCAAATTCAAAGTCACAGTGGGACCCTGCCCCAGAACTTCACATGCCTCTCACTTTTTCAAGAGCAATGGCCTGATTCCAGTTAACCCAAGGAAGAACTGACACCTCACCCCACCCAACACAGTCATTGCTCAGTTCAACTCTGACAGCCACATTCTCGACCTCTTCAAGCCTTGAAGATCCAATGGTCAACAGTTCATCAAGCCTAACATTCAATGGCCTCCCTTCAGCACGATGTACATCAACCCAGAAAATCTCAGTCAAGTTCTTCAATCCAATGCCTGTTCTATTCCTTTCAGTACTCTCAGCAACTGCTGCTTCAGTAATCAGCTCGCTGCTGCTAGTATTACAGCTGGCAATTACACGACCGAGCAAGTTTCTTGGATGTCTGTGCACGCATGGAGAGAAAAACAAAGAGTTTGTAGGACAACGAGAAGAAGCGAAACTAACACATGTTGAAAAAAGTCTAATTAATGTTGATTAACAATTGTCGTATCAACATTAAAGGAAAATTTTTAAAATTTGTAAAAAGTTTTTTTTAAAACTTAAAATATTTTTTAAAACTATTAAAAATTAGAAAAACTTAATAAAAAATGTCTTAAATTCAAAAAAAAAAAAAATCACAAAAATTTAAAAAATTGAAAATAAAAAAATCGAATTTTTTTAAAAAAATTGCAAAAATTTATAAAATTTTTGAAATTTTTTTCATTTTTTGAATCTTACAATTTTATTTTTTATATATATTTTTAATTATTATGAATTTTTTATTAAAATTTTTTAGTATGTTTCAGATTTTTAAAACTTTGTAATTTTTCATAATTTTTTAAAATTTTTGGAATTTTTCAAAAAATTTTAGATTTTTCTAATTTTCAAAAGTTTTCAAAAATTTTTAGATTTTTTTAACTTTCATTTTTTTAATTTTTTGTGAATTTTAAATAAATTTTATTTTTATTAAAATTATCCTTTTATAAATTTTTAAATTTTTTTTAAATTTTTGGATTTTTTAATAAATTTTTAAGATTTTTTTGAATTTTTTAAATTTTCATATTTTTAATTGTTATAATTTTAAAAATATATCATCTTTTAATTTTTATAATTTTTTAAAATAAATCATATTTTTTAAAAAATTTTCAAAATTTATTTTTGAAATTTTTTTGTTAATATAACAATAGATAATGTGATATTGCCTAAATTTTTTTTTTACACATGTTAATATCTTATTAGATATTCATACCACATTAATAAAATGATTAACAGTGTTGATCCAAAATTTCAAAGTGAATAATGGATTGAAACTTTGAATACTAAACTAATAATTATATTTTTTAAAATACTAAATTAACAAAAAATATATAATATAAAAGTCATTTTTATATTTAAGTCTATAGCTTACCAAAGTCAAGATCACAATATATGAAAAGACTTAAGCACCTTTGCCATTTCAAAATCTCACTTTACTCTCTTGTTAATATTATTATACTCTAATATCATGTTAGCATAATTTTTTTAAGATAAGATACAAATTTATCATTATTTTTTAAACGAGTGATTTCAATTTGTTACAGCATTTTAATTGATGTAATTTTATCATTTTTTTTTGTAAAATAAATTTATCATTATATTTCAAAATTTTAAACTGTTGTGAAATATTTAGTAGAAAATTTTCTTAAAAATTATTTTACAATTTAAAAAATTATTTTGAAAATGATAATACGAGAAAACCGATTTTTTATTTTATTTTTTAAGATAAGATATAAATTTACCATTATACTTATGAATAGATCTGGTAATTTATGTTATCGTATCATGTAAAATCATATATTTAAATCGTGTTTTATTATAAAATCGTATGTCACAATTCATATTAATATGAAAACATAAAATATAAATTTTATATTTTATTAAATATATTTATGATTTTTTAAAAATTTTAAGTAGTGTTATCTCTATATTTTTTATTCATATAATTTTTATATTGTATAATCGTATCGTATTTTAAATTGTCAAGTCTATTTATGAAGGTGATTTAAATTTGTCATTGATTTTTTAATTGGTGTAATATTATCATTGTAACTTTAATTTTAGATAATATTTGATATGGAGTGATCAATCCAAAAAATCATGGTAATTTATGCATAGCGATTAGATCACCGTGTTTGATAACTATTTAGTAATCTTATGCGATGATGATTTTGAATCACTAAGAGTAATTAAATCACTACATTGAAAAAGTGATCTAATTTTCGCCTAAAGAGGTGCGAAACTTTTATCGTTGGGGTGAAGTGATATGTAAAATTAATAATAATAAATATTACTCATTTAATATATGAATTAAATACTTATTTCTTCTTAAAATTAATTTAATTTTTTTATATTATAATTTTTATATTTTCAAATAATATTCATTAAAACAAGTTTAAAAATATTTTGTGTATTTTTAAAAATTTTTAAATTATTTATAAAATAATAGTTTAATTTTAATAAATTAATTTTATTTTCTAAGTCAAATAATTTTTACATAATTTATACTATAAAATTAGTTTATTATCAATAAATATATTTTTAATTTAATAATTTAATTATATTTATTATGAAGTAAATAAATATTTTATATACATATTATTATTTTTAAATAGCATTGAAATCATCATTAACTTGTGTAGTTATTATAATGTGTATGGTTATTTTGATATTTTCAAAAAATAATATTTAATTTTTAATAATACCAAATATAATAATTTTTAATTACTAAAAATTAATGAGTTTTAATTAAATAAAATGAGTTCATAAAATCACCTTAGTAATAAGTTCACCTTAATTATTAAATTATCATAATGATGTTGAAAATAATACCAAGTACTACCTTAAAATAAATTTATCATCATAATTCAAAATTTGAAAATATTCAACAAAAAAATTCTATTAGATACTGTTTTACAATTCAAAAAATAATTTTAAAAAAGATATGTCAGGAGAAAAAAAACAACTATGAAGCTAAAATATGATTATTTATTTATTATTTAATTTAATTTTTAATCATAGTATTTTCTATTCAATTGAATGCCACATAATCCAAATTTTTTATTTTTTTATTCTTATTTTATCATGACATTTTCTACTACTTATAATACAACATCAAAGATTTTCAATTGGTCTTTGTCTTTTCCTATCATTTTTTTAATTGTAAATAAATTTTTAATAGAATTTAATTGTAAATTTGCTCCAAATTAAAAATATAATAGTAAAATTACACAAGTTGAAAAGTAGTGATAATTTAACTTTAAACCACTCTTACAAGTAAAATAGTAAATTCGTACCTTATCATTTTTCTTTTATCGATCATGACATTTCTTTATTAAATAAAATTTCACATAATCCAACATTTTTTTCTTTTTATTTTTTCTTCTTTCATCATAGCATTTTTTGCTAAATATAATACCACAACATACTTTTAAATTGATCTTCATCTTTTTTTTTTTTTTTCTCATTTTCAATATTTTTTAATTATAAAACAGTTTCTAACAAAATATTTTACAAAATATTTCTCAACTTTTATATCTTGACCAAATTTTCTCTAAAATTGAAAATATTATGATAAATTTGCCTTAAAATTAAAAGTTTAGTGGTACAATTATACCAGTTGATATATTAGTGGTAAATTTGGAACCCTTTCGTAAGTAGAATGATAAATTTATGCCTTATTCATTTTTTTTTCCAAACTTTTATTTATTATGGATTAAATCCCTCTTTTGCATTATGCCACAATTTGCATGAGGTAATTAGAAAAAAAAAACTATTTATAAGAGAAATAATTTTAAATTAATTAATATTATAAACAATAAATATATTTCTATTAAAATAATGACAGTGCTAAAAAAATCAAAAAAATTACTTTAAAATATTGTTTTTAAATTTAAAATAATAAAATTTAATGTACTTAATCAAACTAATTCATGTATCTAACTAGAAATTAAATGAAAAAAAATAAAAGGGGTAGATTAAGAAATATTTAAAACGCCATATGCCACTTTTCTATTTATATTTTAATGTCAATGATTGTTTATTTTTAAAAAACCAGATGTAAGCTTCATTTTTATTCTGTTCCCGTTACAGTATAATTAAAACCTTACTTTTAATTATTTATTTTTATAAATTTTTAATTTAGGTTAATAATTGAGAATTTAGGTTATAGTACGTGGGTTGTTATCTTATGCCTTCGCTTTTTACTTTTATATTCGAGCATTTTTTCAATTATTATTATTTTTTTTAGTGAATGATGTATGGTTTATTGGTTTGTTTTAGTAATGATTAGGGGTGTAATCAATTGATTTATAGTTGTTACAATATTAAACTCGAGTTCAAACTCGATTCAAAATTTAAAGCTCAAAATTCGACTCGAATTCGATCAAATTTTATTTTTTTAGTTCTAACTCAACTCGAAATAAAAATCAAATTACTTAAACTCGTTCGATTATGCTCGATTAACATATAAAAATAAATTTGATTTTTATATTCGATAAAAGCTCGATTATTTGTGTTCAAATTCGAACTCGAATTCAAGATATTTTATTAATTAAAATAATAAAAATATATTTAAATATAAAAGTTCAATTAAACTCGCGAGTTATTCGAGTCAGTTATAAAAATACTCAAACTCAATTCGATTGATAAATCGAGCTACTCGAGCTCAACATCGACTTAATAATAAAGTCGAATTCAAGTTTTATTTGAATTAAACTCATATAATTTACGAATATTAATATATCATTTATACATTTAATAATGATTTGTGTGTGTTTCCTATTAAATTGAAAATCATATAACATATAAAACTTAAGAAAAAAGTTAAAGAGAGATAAGGATTGATAACATGTTATAAAAAGATTGGTGTTATTTGTGATGGAGTTTTCAAATGAATCAATTGCATTTGAAGGATGTTGGAGCGTGAGATACAATGTATTAAAAGTTTATTTTCAATAAAAATGACGTGGATGTATCGAAGTCATTGATTTATTTTTATTTTCAATAAAGATGATGTTGATGCATCGAAGCCGTTCATTTATTTCCTGTTGAATATTCATTATATATTCATAATTTTTATTAGAATTATAGAAGTTTAAATTTATGATACAATAAAAATATCACAAGCATATATATATATATATTTATACATATATAAATTATAAGCATATTTAAATAGAAAAAACAAAAAATTAATCTCATTCAACCGAAATCATAAGTTTTAAAATTAGAGAAATATGTCAAAGTACTGTTTTAAAAAAAGTAAAAATAAAAGTAAAAAAGAATGTGATTTACCTCTCATTAAGGATTCAACTATTGGATCACAAGTATTAACCATGATAGTATCATCTAACATGCTAATGAAAGCAAATGTTGCATCTTCTCCTTTGTGTCTATTTACATTATTTTCTCTCCTTCTACATTAGGCATGTAATTGGGATCTTGATCACACTTATGAAATTCTTCATCTTCAATTGAATGCATCTTCATATTCTCCATCTTATTTTCACATACCTGTTCAATTATGTTACTAACATGATCGGGTTAATTTTGGTCTGCTTGTAATATTTAGAATTTGTAAGGGTAAAATAAAAATTAAAAAAAAATTATTGAACCAAAAAGAGTATATATTCTCACTTCAAAAATTACTGTCAACACCCAATTACTTTTCACACCCTAAATTCAAAACCTAAAAAATAATTTTTAGTTATTACATCTCTAAATCACATTTTTTATTTTCTCTAAATACCCCTCACACCCATTTTTCCATTTCCTTCTCCATCTTTTATTCAACCTAAGCCGTCAAACCCTAACACTAAAAATCATCCTATAAACTTCAATCCAAACCTTAAAATCACAAGTTTCGAAGTTAATTAAACTACCAAGCTTCAATTTAGAGATAAATTGCATGTGATTCTGTTTGATTTTGACAAAATATTTATTAAATTGAAATATGATATTGAGTTTTCTTTTTGCATAAAATCATTAATTCTGAATTTGCATTTTTTAATGCAAAAACTTTTAAAAAATTTTTAAAATATAAATTTTAAAACTTTCATAAGTTTTCGAAAATATAAATCCAAAAACTTGTAAATCTCAAACTCTTCATCCCATCGATTTTCTGTCCACCTTGTGTATCAATTTTTATAATATACTAGATAATAATTGTAATTTCTATAGTCTATGATTTGTGATAGATATGGGTATATATGGAAAGAAAGATAAAAACCAAAGAAGAAGAGACGAAAAAAAGAGGCAAAAAAAAAAAGGTTAAAGTCGATATAGAACTTGAAAGATAATTTGTCAAAAAATGATTAAATGATCATTTAGAGATATTGTTATAAACGCAAATTTGAAATGTAGAAGGTAAATACTGGGGTGTGAACAAAAGCACCCAAAGCCAAAAGTTGAACCGCATAAATTGTTAAAAGTCTGTTCACTTGAAGCTATAGCTTCAACATTTGGTTGTCCAAAAACTATTAACTGCTTCTCGCATAATTTTTTTAAAACATTCCAAACACTAGGATTTTTTTTTTTTTTTTTATAATAATTGCTTATCAAAAGTGATCAAAAGTACAACCAAATCAGAGTGATCAAAAGTCATGGACAAATTAACATACAACCATAGAATAAGTACAATCATTGCAAAAAGGGGAAATAATTGTACTAATAGAACATGAAATTATTGAAAATGACAATATCGTATGAACCTTCATTTTTCTTACTATTCTAGTTAAATTTAGTGACTAATAAAATATGAAAAGTTTTTCCAAATAATGAAATTAATTTCTTTAAATTTTTGTTTTAAAAGTATAATAAGTCTTAAATTTCTAGAGAATGCCTATGCATTTTGAGATAACTTTTTTTTACAAAAAAGATAACAATTTAAAAATTAAAAAAAAAAAAACAATCATTAAAATTTAAACTTTAAATTTACTTAATGTCTTTGATCAATTAAATTTGTTACACACCCCAAACCAATTAATCCTTACAATTGCAGTTAACCAATAGAATTTTTGCTTGAGAAAGGTAAACTTTTAAATATCATTTATAAAATATTATTACAGTAAGCTTTTCATTGTTTTCTTTTCAGTTATTTCAGTCACTAAACGAATTAAATTCACTAGTTTGCTTAAACTTAATTTGTTTCTCTTAAAACTGTCGAAGAATGAATGTTCAATAACTAGAAAAAACAACACAGCAATTTATAGATAGCAATAACTAGAAACTTTTAAAAAGATAATAATGCATTGCTTATAACAGTAAGGCCATGCTTAGACTCTACAAAAACAAATCTTTCAAGTGCCTTCGCACAAATCTCATCTCTATTTTCTTCCTTCTTCGAAAGCGATAAGGAATGCTTTAAAAAAATAATTTATATAATGAAAAAAATGACCACCTGCTACCACTACGTAGCATCCTCATATATGACGTGAAGAGTTTTTTAAAAAGATATATATAATATAGAAGTAAGGAAGCAGCAGTCTCACTTGATTTCACTGAGTCTGGTGTGTTTCTTCTTGGTTCTTTGCTTTGCCTCTAAGCATGTCAGTGACCCTCATGATTCGCATGAATCTGGTATCCTCTGCCGGTGCAGGTGCTGCCGCAGCTTTTGGGGATTCAACTGGCTCAGTTGGTGATTCAGTAATCTCTTTCTTGCCTAGCAGCCCACCCTCACCAAAGAAACTAGTCACCGATGATGCAATCCCCAGGTGAGCTCCCATCACCTTACTCAAAGCCTCAAAAGTCCCACCCGACCTTTCTTTCAATATTATTTCAAGGGCTTCTTTGTGTGCTGGATCTAGTGCATCAGGGTCTTTGAACATGTTTTGTATGGTAGGAAGGAGGAAATCGCGAATGCTATTTGCTGAAAGATCTGCAACAAAATGAGAATAAGCACCAAAATACAACAAAAGAAACCTTATTGCAATGACCATCCCACCCGTCCAGAAGGCAGGATGACCAATAGGCCTGTGGTTTTCCACTAACATACACATAATCAGTGATTACTATGAGTAACAGTTCAACTGAGTTAATTCATTGTAAACCGAGAAAAGTTCAATGCAGGCACACAAAAGTTGATGCGACTAAAGCATCACCATAAGTAGGGCATATTTGATGTTTGTCCAGCTTGCCATCGAATCAGGGGAATAAGGCTCCAATAAGGTGTTCAAAGGAAAATATAGACAAAATTTATTCTTACTACAAACAGAATATAAACATAATATAGTGATTATATTATAAGAAGAACCTTTCAAGGAAAAATGGAAAAATGATAAAATTGTAGTAATCATTATTAATCCTTCTTGACTTCCTACCAGGCAAGCCAGCACATAATGCATGATGTGTATGGTTTTAATCTGAGATTTATGAATATCACTAGTGACGGAAAGGAAACCAACTTATGAGGCCACAAATAAAACCCAGCTATCTCGAACCAATCCCACTCCCCCCAACCCTGCCGGCACATCTCTTCCCCTTCCCCGGTGCCTTAGGAATGAAAATTGACTAGCAAGTGAATTTTTACTCTGTTCCCTCCCCTCCCCTTCTCTTTTCTGTGATGACAAGGGAAATAACAGAGAACAGATAAGGGGGAGAAGAGATGTCTCCAGTCACTAAGAGAAGCAAACCTGTTGCATCAACAGCACGAATGGCTTCACAAAATACATTAGCTCTCTGCCGACGATGCATCACATCAGTTGCAGAAACAGGCGTGCTTGTCAGTTGGAAAATCTTAGATAAAAGATGTAAATCATGTTAAGGAAACAATGGCTTCACACAATAATTGGAGACTGGCAACCACTAAAATGGCTAAATCAAAATGCACAATCAATGAATGAAGTTCTAAAAGTTGATTTTCACATGAAAGTCGAGGATATAATCCCTTAGTCTCTCTGTTGTATGTGGAACTGCTACCACTAATGAACGGACCACAGCAATGGTTGCTTCATGGGATCCATCTTCAAGAAAAGCATCCATTTGAACACGTATTTTATCAACAATCTGCAACATAATGAGTTAGCAAGAACAATGTATAGGAACAGCACCAGCATGAATCAGAATAAAAACCTTGTACCATGTCATTTTTAAAATGTTGTGCCACAGCTCCAAATGCGTCTATGCTTGCATACTTCACATTCAGGTTTTGGTCAGAGCCAAGGGTAATCAAGGCAGGGAGAACATGTGTAGATGCAACTTTTGCTCCAATATATGGCACCTGTTAAATGTATGAAGTCAATATCTAACTATCAGATATAGCAGGATATATTTGTTTCAAAGGAAAGAGAAACATACAATGACTTTCAATATATTGGCAGCACTGATCTTCATTTCTATATTAGAGCTTACAACCATTTCCCACAAGATATTGAATATCATACCATGATGCTCTTCAAATGTGCTGCATTATTGAAGAATATTTTTTGTGAAATTTTCAGTAATAAATAACAAATAATTGGGACAAAAGGTTTTTAATTACAAACCAAAGGAAGCGGACAGCATTAACAATATCAATGTTGTGTGTTGTAGACTGATTCTCTTTCATGGCACCTTCAACTAGTAGCTTTCTCAAATAGTCTGCTAACTGTTCACGCTTACCAGGAGATCCTAGAACACCCGCCAAGAGAAGTGGCAGGATACCTAGAATAGCAAGCCTCTCTGCAACAGCTGTTCTTGGTCTGAGACCTGCAACCAAGCAACAATTAAGGATTATTCAATGATAATATTTTAACAAGATTCTATGGATCCAGTACCTTTGATTCTTGAATGAATGTTGGGAGGGAAAAACATCAAATCAGCATCATCCCCAACCGCTACCAAGAATACAGGTAGCATTATGTGCGTCAAATAAGAATCCCCAAAACATTCAGAAACGGCTAACAAAAACTGCAATATCATGATATAGATTAGCAGCAAGAACACAAGCATTATTTTCAATAGAACAAGCAATGATGAAAGCAGAAAATCCCATTAAAAATGCAATATTGACCAAAATACCTTGGTAGTTCGGTTTCTTAAACTATCTTCTTTCTGGGGTAACAACCAAGCCAGCTGCAGCAAACCAGAAAGGCAATCGACATGCATCCATTCAAATGCAGGCCATTCGACATGTCCCCTAGTAGAATATTAAAATCTATCAAAATCAGATCTGTTCATAACTAAGCTATCAAATATCATCCATATGCTCATCCAAAAGTCAGATAGAAAAAAGTAAATGCAAATCCAGTCAAATCAACAAAGAAAAAACAAAAGCTTACCCTGCATACAGTTCAAGTATGGAGGTGGAAAATATTGTCCCATTTGACTCCGAAACAGATGAGAATGGGCATGTCTCAATGGCTTTCTGATGCACATAAGGAAGCAATTCAGCCAACATTCTTAACAAAACATCAAGATTCCAACGCTCTCGTTCACCTAAAACACGAAGGTGGGACTCCAATGATCCTTCAACTCCAGAAAGAGGTGGGCAACGCTAAGAATATTGAGGGAATGATATTAAAACATAGAAGTATTGCAAACTGGAAATGTGGTAGTATCCACTGGTAATTGAGAAATGAAAGGGTGAAAAGTTACCTGAGCAGAGCCTAAGATATGAGAGAGTAGAACTCTCAAAATATTGTCTAACTTGTTTCCCCAATTTATTATTGCAGGAAGTAGTTCTTTTAGTGTAGTTTCAACCACCACTCCAGATGGATCACAGGCTAATTGGAACATCAATTCCTCAACCTATGAATAAACAAATAAGGCATTGGAGAATTTATATATATATATATATATATATATATATTTTGTTATACTCTTTATTTCGTTCAAGCCATGATATGATATTATGCTAAGGGCAAAAGGCTCCATTCCCTAGACCATGGGTCATCAACCTGTTCTAGAGCTTACATTGTAGCCAATTCTGTCAAGTCAGAATTCTTCTCCATGATTGCCTCGAAGCATATTTAATGAAGCTGACCTTGAAATATTTATCCATAAGCGGAAAGAGTGGAAGCAGCAAGGCCAGGTTGTGTGCAGCAGCTTCTCGAACAACAGTTGCAGGATCTTCAATCAGTTGTTGCACAATAGATAAAATAAGAGAATCACGAATCTCAGGTTGGACAAATTCAGCAAGCTCTCCGCATGATTGAGCAACCAGCAACCTACGCTCCTCATACATATGATTTATCTGCATTTAGAAAACAAAAAATAAATAAATTGAAATCAGCTACTACAAATATAACTAAGACAAGCAAGAAATAAGCAGTGCAGAAACTCACTTGTTCCCAGCACTGGGGGAGCAATTCTGTTTCCGTTCTCATCTCCCCCACATTTTTGGCAAGGGTAACACATGCCTGAAATGAAGTTGAAAAAATTTAGCACCATATCCAAACTTGTATCTATTGGATGCTAAAATGTGATCTATGAATGGTAACATACATCCATTATGATTCGCCTCTGCTGTTCATCTGGACGTTTAATCAAATTGAAGAGTGTGTGTGTCAATGAATCTCGAGTGCTGTTATCTGGATGCCGCTCAATAGCACACATTATCAGCGGAAGAAGCTCCTAGAGATAAATAAAATAAATAAGGAATTAAAATAAATTCATAAAAAATAATAAACATGATACATTTCCGAGTAAAAGCTATTATAGTCCAAAAGTGACCTCCCGATGGTTAATCAAAACATATGGAACAATCTTAGGCAAGGCATCTGCAAGGATTTGAATCGTTCCCAAACCCTGTCAAAATAAAAACTCTGCATCAGACATGATATATTTATTTGAATTTCTATGATGGGAAACACAAGGATAGAGCAGACAAAGGGAGAACAGTCACAAAGGTTGGGGAATAAGGACTGGGAGGCAAGTAAGGTTTACAAATAAAAGAAATTATGCTATTCAAATGGAGAGCCTATCTAAAATGTAAACAGACATGAAAAATCTCATATACAGGATAAGAGCCCCAACCCACCCAATTGCCCCACCAAATCCACAGACAGAGAAATCACTGCTACCACCCTTGAGGATAAGGATATACTATCATTAAGAAAAATAAAAACTTGCCGTATTATCAGGAGCAGGTCCACAGCCAAGGTTTTCTGATTTTAAATGCAACCCACCATCTTCTGATGGTAGTTTCTCATCTTGTTGGGAAAGAATTCCAGCATCTGGGAAACAATCAGTACTGCTTGAAGTATTCATAACTGATTCTGGCAAATTTTCTTCAGGCTTGTGAGTGCTGGTCTCGAATGTTTGAAGTGGCATTAATGGCGTGTTGCTGTCTACAACTTCTGCCGCTTCAATAGGATGAGAGATTAGAGTTTTATTTTCATCCATCTCAACGACTTTCTCTTCTGTCTGTATTGATTCTTTCTCACCAAAGCTGGAATCAACTAAATCTGAAATATGTGTTTTCTCTGCCTTTAATCTTTCAATTTCCACCTGCAAAGACTTTATTTCTTCCTTGTAACTTTTGAAGGCCTGGGATTGAGTAGAGTCAACATTAGTAGCCCCCGAATTTTGTACAGAATGAGATCCTTCAATGTGCATTTTCAGAGATGTGATTTCAGCTCTACAATCATTTAGTTCCTGCCTTTGGTGCTCACAGGCATGTTTCAGATCTTGTATCTGAAGAAATATGAAGTCAATGTAGAAATTACCATTTTAGCATTACCAAGGACCTGCTCTAAAAGCAATTATCTTAAGAGAGAACTACCAGCTTATCCTTGTCCTTCAGATCCTTCTGAGCAGCTTCCAAGGATTTCGTTAATGCATTCATTTGACCTTCAGCCAAATTCTTGTTTTTAATCAAGCACTCTTTCTCATGATTTAAACTCTCATTTGCTTTTTTTAATGAGTCATTTTCTCGAATCATAGAAATTTTCTCCTGCAACATAAGAGGCATTAATGTCTTCAAAAATAAGAAATTCACTGCAAGTAGAAAGATCTAATGAAGTGTAACAGCAAATATTGTAGAAACGTTGATCCTTCGTAATCAAAATTGACATCTTAATTGCCAAAGATATTAAGTCAAGCAACATGTATCTACAACATGTAGAAGAAGTATCTATAACAAGCAATGTCAACCACATCCAAATGTAGTAAAAAAAAAAAAAAAGCCTTGTCGGCCAAGATTGCAAGTCAAAGATCCATTTTCATCTCTGATTGATATGTAAAGAGCAAAGATTTTTTTTTGATGAACAAGTTCCATAACATAATACTACAAGCAACACCTTTATTAACAAACTAGAATAAGTTTGAAGTACTTTGTAATGAATATTACAACTGACAGTTCATGTTGATTTTATTGCACTCAGCAAGGGATTTGAAAAGATATGTACAAACACAACACAAAAAATGCAAAAAAAAAAAAAAAAAAGCGGGTGACTGAAATAATAATTTTTCCCTCTAAGCAAAGTCAACAGTAATAAAGAACAATAGCTATAAAGTAAAAATACGAAAAATATTCAGTATGATTTGATACGAACAGTCAAAAACAACTGACCTACCTCAGCAGCTTCTGAAGTTGAAGAGAGGTACTGATAATAATAATGGCGTAAGGCATCAGGTACAGATGCTGGTGAGTTTTCCCAAACATCTAGTTTCTGATCTGTAACCTGAGGTTAAACAATAAATCAGCTATGACAACTAGCTGTAAAAGATGCAAATTCACCAGATTACACTCCCGCTTCATATCCCTTCAGAGGCCTCAAAAGCTACTTGTGTAGGAGAAAAATTAAGACATACCAAAAAGAAAGATGAAAATCAGCTTCTCTGAATTCTATGATCATTACAGTCTCTCTCTCTCTCTCTCTCTCTCTCTCTCTCTCTCTCTTTGCTGATTTTACAATTGAAAAAGGTGGCAGAACACCCATAGAAAAAGCAGATTACTTAGGTTCTAATGTTAAATCAAGAGCCAGATCAACCCCAGGCTGTGTTTTCTGTCTTTTAAACTATCTTCATGTTCAGAAAATCTAAGCTTAATATGTTATAGGGCAAGTATTTTGTGCTTGTAGTTTCAAAATAATAATTCAAAATTTCCACAATTTTCAGATTATTGAGTTTTGCATTAAGCTTAGAGCATTTGGATTGGCAGGACAGCCAGCCCTTGCAGCCAAACCAATCACAAAGAACAGTTGAGGTCCTCTAATGCTAGTTGATGCAGATTTACAGAATTAAAAATAAGTAACAAGAAGAAAACACTACCAATAGTTCCGCATACCTCTTCATAAAACGTCATTGCAGTTAGTCGGTATCCAGCTATCAGCAAATATTCCTTGACCGCACAATTTAGATCTTTTCGCTCATTAGCCTTCAATGGGCCCAAATCAGAGAAGGGAGCATCTCTCTTTTGTCGATGGATTTCCAGTGCATGATTTATAGAATTGCTCCCACTTGATTCTACATATGCATCCAACATAAAAGGAATTAACAAATGCCAGAAGCATGGTGGCTAACTAATGATTAAAGCATGCACAAATAGAATAATCCTGCTGTGCCCAACTGCCCATATGTGGCCAGCGGAGATCCTACAAAGCCCACCAATTATGCAAAACAGTTGTCAATGAAAAGCAACTGCTGCAGAAATATGGGTGTCATTCCCAAATAATGTATGAATATCTAGGATGATAAGGAGAAAACTACATTTCATTCTATGCATAGACATAGTCATGCAAGTTTGCCAACCTCATGTAATGCAAAAAGAGCCAAAAGAACAATTTCCTCATTGTTTACTTTTACCACAAGTAACTCACCAATAGTGAACTCATATGATTTGGGTAGCTACTCTTGAGCATTTTGTTGCTTCTAATGATTCTTAGAGCCATAAATAAAATGCATAGAAAAAATGTATCATTCAAAGAGATTAAATTTTCTCTAAAAATATCATTTACAAAAAAAAAATAAAAAAGACTCTGTTTGATTGATGTTTTTACTATTTGCTTCCTTTTTCTGCAAAATCCTAACAAGAAAGCAAAAGGCAAAAAAAGTACAAATAAATAGAAAACAAAAGGCAAATAACAAAAGCATCAACCAAATGGATTGTAAATTCAAATATTGGATAAAAATTAAATGCTACCACTCAATTTATCCTGAGGGAGATCTGCTTTCCTTTGTAACTCAGTCTTGAGTTTTATAATGTCTTCTTGAGCTAAACGCAGTTCATAGTCACTAAGTGCTAATTTTTCTTCTATTGCTTCTTTCTCTGCTAGCAAACTCTGAGGGTCTACAACTGCATTTCAAGAAATAAAAGGATAGATGAAACTATCAATAAGGTTCACATATTCCAATTTTAATATTCTTACATAAAAATAAACTCATAGATTTCATTCTTCCAGAAAAGATCAAATTTTATTATATTTTTTTCTTATATACAAATTTGGATTTTCAAAAATATTAAAGCTCCCTTACCTTGTTAGTTTCGCTACTTGATTTCTATACAACACTTTTGTTAGGGGCATTTTAGTGTCCAAAAGGCAAAATAGACAATTATCCTCCAGAGTATAAGTTAGTTGACAAGTAGAGGCATTATGATCATTTCAACCAAGCTTACATGTCGGACCGACCTAAAATCCCAGGGTTTACGTCAACTCGACCACCTCAGTAACCTATAAGTTAGTGCTCCAAGATGCTAATTTATCATGCCCTAAGTAGACTATCAACTGCCAGCTCAGCTCGAGCTTACGAGATCAGCCCTAGTCCCCTATGCTGACCTCGGACATCCTAGACCCAAAATCCCCCATCACACAGTTATAAATAACCCCATCCAGATATCAATAAGCCATCTAACACTTAGCTTTTAAGTCTTTCTTCTGCTTCTCATTCCTAGACTCTGACTAAAGCATCGGAATACAAACGCCTAAATAACTCCCAGCCTTTGTGGTTGGCGGATCTCTCTTTCTTGTGTTTTCAGGATTTTATCCCTCATGGACAGTTCGACACAAACAACTTTCGGAATCAAATTTCCTCTACATTTCGATCTAATCATAAGTAACACTTAAAACACATTTCATTTTTTTTAATTAAAAAAGAAAGAAAATTTCTATGCCCAAATCATTTCCGATTCGATACCTGAAAGAGAAATTTTTTTTAAAAAAAAGTAGTACCTCGAATGGAGTTGTAACGAGAGATTTGATCAGCGGGAAAATGAGAAGGATCGGAGAAGAACTCCTTGAGGCGAATAGCATGAGCGTCACGGCCATCGTCGAGAAGCTCGTGGAGTAATTCAAATGCCGTCAACAAGTAATTTTCTTCTAGTAGAAAATTCACCACGCAATTGCACAGCGATGATCTCTCTACATCCATCATCTAATTCTTTTCCAATCAATCAATCACGCCGTTTATCAACATCAGGATCTAATCAAACATTTCTCTCAAAACAAAACCTCCCTTTTTATGGTAACGAAATGGTTTCAGTTTCAGAGCTCGTGTTTTCTTGAAAGTCTTTAAGCTGGAAGGCGAGGGAGAGACTTTCGATTTGGTGTGACCGAAAAGTATTAAGATTTCCTGGAGTTGATCTAGTATGGGCCGTTGACCTAATGAGGTTTTCAAATTTAGATCTGGGCGAGGTCGGACGTGGGCTGTAGGATCCGTCAGATTGAGCACGTGCATCGGTGCATGAGAGTTTGGAGTAGCGTTAGCATGACTGCATGAGAGTTTGTTTAATTGCTTTTCTTGTTTGAAACGGTAAATTTGGCTGATTTGGGTTGAACTGAAATCTTTCTTCGCTTTTTTTTTCCCCTTAATGTTATGAATCTTTTTATGAAATAATATTTTGAATTATGGGTACATTTGATCGATAAGACTATGCACAAGAAACAATAAGATAAAATTATGATAGACTTGAATTAAATAAAGTCATTTATTTTATATTATGTTTAATGGTTCAAAAGATTATATAAGATAATTATGACAAGATGGTATCTTTTAAAGAAATATTTTAAAAAATGATTATTGTAAAAAAATATTCGATTCAATTTAAATTTGAATATTAAAATATTTTTTAAAGTTTGGATTAAAAAGTAAAAAAATAAAAATATTTAAATTTAATCAAATTATTATTTTATTAGTTTTTATATATTTTAAATTTTTAAAAAATAAAAATAATTATTTTATATTTAAATATATTAACATCTATTTTAAAATAATATTAAAATATAAATTTTTAAAAAAACTCATTAATTGAATTGGTAAAATTTGATTTGATTCGATTTTAAAAAAAAATTAAATCAAATTTTTAAAATTTAAAATGTTGTATATTAATAAAAATATCAAATAAAATTTAATTTGATTCGAATTATTATTACTTTTTTAAAATATTAAATGTGTTGGTTTTGAATTTTTGATTCATCAAGTCTTCTCATTCTTTATATGATTATGACTAATATTAGAACTGTCAACAAAGCTCAAAGCAAACTCAAAAGAATCATATTAATATATATTTACCAATTACCATTAACTAAATTTTTTTATAAAAAAAAGACATTTTTTATAAAAGCTAAAAGCAATATGATTTAAATAAAAAAATTATGAACTTTGAATAATTAAAATTATCAAAATAAAGAGACTACAATTATATATATATATATATATATTATACTATATATTTTTCAAACAACTAATTCTTCACTAATAAAATTATTAAATTACCAAATCACCAAAATTGGGAGCTTAAACAGGCAAAGAAAAAGAAGAAGACAGAGGGGGTGAGTCAGCGAATTTTTCCCAAACTAATATAAACTTTATTCTGAAAAACAGGTTATATTGCATAGTTGGATTCCGCGTCAGCATGATAATTCCAACTCACCTTCTTTCATCGTTATTTCTAGGAGTATAATCGAGTCGAGTCGAGTCGAATAATGAGAAGCTCGAGCTCAAGCTTGAGCTCGACTCATAACTCGAGGTTTGATACTCGACTCGAATTCGATCGAATTTTATTTTTTAAGCTCGAGCTCGATTCGTGATCGAATTCGAACTACTCGAATTCGTTCGATTAAATTCGATTAATATGTAAAAATAAGCTCAATTAGTATACTCGATAAGAGTTCGATTATTCATGCTCGAACTTAGACTCGGAATATTTTATTAATTAAAATAATAAAAAGATATTTAAATATAAAAATTTAATTAAGCTCGTGAGCTACTCGAATCAGATATAAGAATATTCGAATTCGACTCGATCGATAAGTCGAACTACTCGAGCTCGAACTTGACTCGATAATAATCGAACCGAATTCGAATTTTCTTCGAATCGAACCGAATTCGAATTTTCTTCGAATCGAATCCGAATAACTTACGAGTATTAATATATTATTTACACTCCTAATTCTCCCTATCTTTTTCTCTTCCGTAAATATGTAACTACATATTCTCACTTCAGTATTTTTTTCTATTGTCAAAAAATTTAAAAAAAAAAAAGCCTCAATAAAATCTTGGTAAATGAAAAATAAAAAATCCATTGGTTCTGATAAAGTCTTCGTATTCGTTTTTTATTTTTATTTTTTTTTTAAATCATTCAAAACAAAGACTGTATCTACAGAGATTTGAGAAAATAATAATTTCTTTTTCAAGTTTTGAATTTTTTACAAAATTATAATTAATTATATAAATTTTTATTTATTTTACTTTTTACCGTGTGTGACTTGGATTCCATGTGTACAAACTATCTTATTTTGAGAATTAAGTCAAAAACTACCCTAATTTAGTAAATAAAATTAAAGAGCACATTGGTAGCGGAAAAAAACTCGGGAGTCAGTTATAGTGTTAGTCTCTAGGAGAGCTTATAATTAGGACAAGTTTAAGATGCTGGATGGAAGTTTTAAGTTGAGTTTTATTAAACTGGTTAGGACACTTAGGACAAGTTTACTACAACAGGAGACGTGTCTTTTCTATGAGACTTGAGAATTGAGATTGCTTTGATTTCCCGTTTTTTGATTTATGGATTAATTGTAACGCTTTTAATATGTGAATATAGTATTATATATATTTAAATTTAAATTTATGAAATATTTTTTTAAAAATAAAATTATAAAATTTTCACGTTAAATCATATAATACCTTCAAATTAAGTATAAATTTTCACAAATGATATTAGAATGAATTATTAAATGTTATACGATAGGAATGAGTTACCTCTAGAATTTCAACGTTTGATATGATTTTGATCTTAAATCATAAAAGTCACTAAGTGTTACATAGTGAGGAGTAATCATCTTTAGAATCTCAATATCTAATGTGATCTTTGTCATGTAATTGAATTCGGCTTGACAGAAATGTTAAACTTTAAATATGGGTAAATTATAATGCTTATAATCCTATATTAAAAGAATGTGTGAATATAATATGATATATATATATAATCTAAATTTAAATTTATGAGATATCTTTTATAAAATATATCCGTGAAACATTCGAACCAAGCGATTAAAAAATGAAGGTCATTGCTCGAAAAGTTCTTACATAAAACAAATTGGAATGCAGACGCTTAACTTTACGGTTTCTTGCAAGGTGATGATGGTAAGTGTAATAGCTACAAAATTAAATCTAATGTGGTGCTATGAAAATTATGCAAATTGACATTGAAATTGCGATTTTCTATGAAATATTTTTTAACCAAACTTATTGAGATGATATAATGAAAAACTAATTTTACACAACATTTTATCTTAATTTATATAGCATTTTAATCAATATTCAATTAATTTTACAACACACACAAATATTTAACATCTATAACAATAGATTAAAGTTATGCCTTGAAAATTAAACTGTCTCTAGCTTCAATTTTGCTACTAAATCAATATTTTTATTATTCATTCAAATCATCAAATAATTATCATATTAGCAAAAAAAATGGTACTATTTAGATAGTTATTATTGTTAGGTATCCAACTTAAAACCAATAAGCAATAAGTAGAGGAGCTTACTTAAATATAAGATTACAAGATATTAAAATTTTATTAAATGTAAATAATCTACTTTAATATACCCCATCACATGTAAATAAAGATGAAAAAAAAATTTTACGTGATAAATTAGAAAACAGCAACGAAAAAAAAGTTTTGAATTTGATATCATATTAAATATCCAACTTAAAATTAATTAACTGTAAGTTGAGGGACTCAATTTGAATATAAGGCTACAAAAAAATTAAAAATTTATTAAATATAGAATAACCCACTTTAACAAAAATAATCCTTTTTTATGATATATTTATCTTTTGCCGTAACCTAAAATGCTAATGCACATAAATTATTAACACTTGAGTTTCATACTCGTACATTTGTTTGCGATTTAACTTTTGTCATTTCTTTTTTTATTTTTTTTTTATTTTTGTGGAGATGAAATAATTATTTCCTAAATGATCAACCAACTGAAATTGCAGCAATGTTTCATCGTAACTTTTTTATGCTATTGTATGTTGCACTAATACGTATTATTTTAATGAGAAACTAAGATTGATTCTATTGTGTTTGCTTGTTTGCATCGTTGCGTTCTTCCTGTCTCTCCTTTCCAAGAAAAAAAAAAATCCTCACATCTATTTTTGTTTTGTTATTCCATTCCTTTGTTTATTTTTTAAATTTATTTATTTATTTTCATATTGCACCTTTCAGATGATATGTGAACAATGTATGTGTTTCAACTTTTCACGTATGTTTAATTTAATTTATTGTCATATTATAATATTAAATATATATTGAATAATAAATTTAAGACAAAAAAATTAAACAACCATGATGAAAAGAATCTAATATTCTAACTTATTGTTCAAGTAATTAATACATGACAATAAAATTTTTTTATTTAAGTATCCATTTGTTTTCTGAAAATTGATTTTCAAAAAATATTTATATTTTTTAAAAATAGAGATTTTTCGTTATTTAGATTAGTTAATAAAAAATATTTTTATTATTTGGTTGGTTTATAGAAAATCTATTTTTTAAAATAATATTGATATGACTATTAAATTTCATTATTAAATATATTGAAATTATTTATTATTAAAATTATTAATAATAAAAAATAATGATATTTTAATAGTAATATTCAATATTAAATTATTATATTAATAGTAAGCACTTAAAATAAAACTATTTATTATTTATATTAATATTTTAAAAATATTTAATATAATATTACTTTCTTAAAATATTAAAAAATATTTATACTACAAAAAAAGTTATATTTTATATTGAAAGTATCTATTATTAAATCATAAAAATATTATTTGTTTATATTTATTATTAAAATAGTAATACAAATAAAATTAGTCAATAAATATGAAAATTAAATATTTTAAATAGTTAAATATTAAGAAATGATTCAAAATATTTGTATTATTAAAATAATAATATTGTCATATTAAATATTATTAATTATTTAAATAATAAAATATTATTTACTATATTAATATTTAGTAGTGAAATAATAATATAATGCTATTTATTATTGAAATATTGAAATATTACGTTTAGGAATATATAACATATAAATATTTAAGATTGAAATATCGAAAGATTTTTAATATTAAGTTTTTAATTAAAATTAAAAAATATTTTTAATTATATAATAATATTTTTGTGTTTTGTATTTTTCTTTTGGCTTTGCTTGGTAGGATAAAAAGAAAATGAAAAAATAAATATGGGAAGAAAAGAGTCCTTTTAATTTTTTTATATTTAAAAGTTTTTGGCCAAATTATATTCTAAATTATTAAAAATTAAAATTAGAAAAAGTTTTTTTCTTACACATTAGCACAGAAAAAAAAGACAACAAAATATCTCTTTAGTTATCTATGAGTTATCAAAGGATATTAGTAAAGACAACATTGCTTTTACTTTGGAAGAAAAGACAAAAATAAAAAAAAAATTACATATTTTTTATTGACGCATTTACTTTTTAAATCACATATTGACTATCAAATCTAATTTTTAATATAGTCAATTTTAATATTTCTCTTATTTTTTTATATATATAATAAATAAATTTTAAATTTCAATAAATCAACTAATCTTATGTTTAAAGCATTACTATGTTCTTTTATTCACACATATATATATGTATAATATTTATTGGTAATTTTTCTTAACGTTAATCAAAGGTATAATAGTTCTTATCTTATTTCATTCAAAAAAATAAATCTTATCTTAATATAAAAACTAAATAATTTATTTATTCTCAAATTTCTATATTAAAAAATTAAACTAATAAAATTAATGATTTTACAAGATTAAGCAAATAATAAAAATAGAAAAACTTGATTAATCGAAATTGAAATGAAAGACTAACATGTCCCATCCAAATTAATACAACATCTAAAACCTTTCTTTTACAAATTCTAATACATATATATAAAAGCAGAAGAAAAAAAAGAAGTTGGAAGTGAAAAGTTTGAAGTTTGAGCCGCAACTTGAAATTAAGTATGTTAATTTTATTCATATTTAATAAAAATTTTAATTTTTTATTCAAGGAGAAAGGAGATTGATTTTATATTATAGGTATAAAGATGTGAAATTATAATTTTAAAATTTTATTAGGTATGAAAGTAAGGATGATTAATATAGCACTCGTTTCATATTTATATCTTATATATATTTATACATATTTAATAAATAGATTTTATATTAAATAATATAAATTATTATTTTAAATTAATTAAAATTAATATATTTTTATTGAAAAAATATATATTACATATTAAAAAAAATTACCTACGTATATAAAATAAAAATTAAAAAAATTAAAAAATAAATTTTTATTTTTATTTTATTTAAAAAAGTTATCGGTATAGGAAATTTTCATACCTATTAAATATTCATAAAAATATGGATAAAGATAGATTTGAAATATCTATAAAATATGAATACAAAAATAAATATAATATAAAATTTAAGAAATAGATGGGGAATACTTTTATTTTTTTTAATATCTTACCCATTGACATTTTTACTTAAAATATTAAATTATTAATAAAAATATTTTTAATAATTTTAATTTAAAAATATATAAAATATAAATATAAATATTTTAATATTTTTAAACATTTTATTTTTTAAAAAAAGTTCAAATGTCTTTGACCATACAAACCAAGGCAAGTTGAACCTTAAGCAACCTTAAGCAAGACTGCTAAAAAATAGCCTAACCCGATCTAATTGTGACTCATGAATTGGTTTAGTGGAAAGTAGCATTAGCAGATATTTAAATCTTAATTCATTAATGGTATCATTATGGAAATATTTCATCCATAATTTTTATTATAATATTATAATTAATTAATTATAATAAAAATATATAAATGTCCAATATTTTAAAATGTGGACTCCATGGATAAACTTCACACGCGCCAACTATAATTCGTGAGTTTCTCACTGAAACTCATGTAAATTTCTTTCTTTTTTTTTTTTTTTAAATTTATAACTTTATGATTCATTTCCGTTGACAAAAGAAGTAATGCCAGTGAAAATAATTTTACAATTTTATTAAAATCTGCTTGATTTTTAATATCATTATACATTTTTTGTAATGAAAATGGATCACAATTATAAAAAATATTTTTTAAACAGTACAAATAAAAAAAATCGTAAATCACAAAAGATGTACATAAAATTTTTAAAATGTTTTATAAATTTTATATAATATTAAATTATAATTAATTAATTATATTATGATAATAATTAATAATATACTCCCAACATCGTACAAATAAAATTGAATGGCATCTTCTGGCCGGTCATGTGGATTAGCTTCTAAAGACGTGGCTTCTCATCTGCCTTGATTGGTGTGACAGTTTCATCTCTGTCGTTACCTCCAAAATGTCTGGTTGGTCCCCCACAGCTTCAATACATAACATTTTCTCTGCCTTATGATCCATCACAAGAAAATTTTCAAATGCTGCTCAATGTTTGTTAACTACATTACTTCTTATCATTTATCGGAGAAATCATTGATAATAATACAGTTATAGAATAAATTCTACATTTACGTATCACAAAATGATATGTTAGGAATCAATTATAATATATATTTTATGAAATTAAAAAAAAATCCAATTTAAAGCTCATAGGTTTATGTGACCTTAATTAAAAACCCACCAACGTATCGTTTTTGGAAGTTGAAGAAAAAAATAGTGATTATCCATACTTTCATTTTAGAAGTAATAAAATAATATGACATCAAATTGATATGCAAAAAAAATAAAAATGACATCATTTAAAATTTTAATAAAAATTATAAATAAATTTAATAAAAATAAAAATATATTTTTTAAATTTGAAATATCGGCATAAATTATAATATATTAATTTTTATATTTTATATGTATTTAATATAAAACATATACAACATAAATATACAAATGATTAAATTAGTGTCACTCGGATATTGCACTTAAATGTCAATGTTTCTTTCTTGAGTTTATATTTGATTGATTGTTAGTATATAAGTTTTATATATTATATGACTTTTCTCACATAATCTAGTGGTTAAGAGATTAGTTGAAAGTCATGTAAGGCGTGAGTTTTACTCAATCATCCTTCCTCTCTCCTTGTAAGGGTACTAGCTCTCTTTTGCAACAAAAAAAAATATATAATGTCAGTGAATTTAATAATGTTATCTTATTAATAAGTATATATTAATTTTTAAAATAATTATATAAAAAATTAAATTTTTAAAAAATTTATTAATTAATGCGATAATATCATCTGATTCATTTCATTAATGAGACAATATTATTTGATTTACTAATAGTATATAAAATTTATATAATAATAATAATAATAATAATAATGTATCAAATATAAACTTTATATTTTATTATTTGCCAGAAAATTCCTTATGGCAAAAAAAAAAAAGCATATTTCTGTACCAAAATATAAACTTTGACATATAATTGGAGCCAAAAAGGGTAACAAAAATGATGGCTAGCGTTGCACCCAAGAATATTATCCAATCATCAGGATTCACACGATTTTCCTTCTCTGTCTGTCTGTCTGTCAGCCGTTTTATCTTTGATTCCATTTCCTTGGTATTTGCCTTATAGGACTTAACGTCGACCTTTGTTTTGTAACTCATCCAAAAACACTTCAATTTCGTTACAGGTTTAATTTCCAGGCACCATTTTCCATGTCCTAACTATACTTAACAATTTCTTGGTATGTTCTCAGTCTACTTCTTTTTACTCTACATCTCTTCTTACTTGGTTTTAACTTCCTGTTCCAGTTTCAATTTGCCATTGTTAACCTGTTTACAGTTGATGGGTAGTTAATAATCTTGAGTTTTGATATAAAAATGTATGCCAAGATTCTGTTTTACGGGAATTCCAGGCTTGTGTACGAGTAATTTATTTATTTATTTTTGTTTTGTTTTGGTTTGTCGATGGAATAGGTTAAAAATGGAGAGGAGAAGGTATGAAGATGGAGCTGCTGTTAATATGTATGGAGAAGGGATTCTTGATGGTAATTCTTCATTGAAGAAATCCCAGGAGAATTTTCCGGAGGTATAATTTTCCTACTGCCATGAAAACCCTCTTGTTTTTTTTATGCAAATTGGAATATATAATTTTTCAATTTTACTGACAAAGATGTCATTGTGGGATAACTCTGATGAGAAGCCTTCTTCAAGAGCAAGAGAGCTTCTTATGGCAAGAAGGAACATAAGTCGATATAAAGAGAGTAGAAGAGCTGCAGAATCAGAAAAGGTCAAAGCAGAATCTCAACTCTTCAGTGCAAGGAAAACAGTTAAGGATCTGGCTTCAATGATTGAGGAATCAAATTTCAAGGCTAAGGCAAGGATGAGAGATGTTGAATCATTAAGGAAGAATAGAAACCTTGAACAGAAGGCATTGGCTGTCAGGAGTATTGGAAGTTATGGGTATGCAGAAGTGATGAGAGAATTGGAGTTGGTGAAACAAGAATTGAGTAAACTTAAGCTTGATATGGCTTTTCTTATGGGGGAGAAAGCAAGATCAGAGAAGGAATCTGAAGACTCAAGCTTTAGACTGTGGTCTAATGCTAGCTCTGTTGAAGCACTAAGGCAACAAATTGAGGCAGCCAATGAGGAACATGTGCTAGTTGAATTGGCCAGGATTGAGGCTTTGAAAGAAGTTGCAGAAATTGAAGCTCAAAGAGAAAAAGAAGGGGGTGAATTCTCGTTTAGTATGGAGCAAACAAAGAAGAAAATGAAGGACATAATTGAAGAGATTGATAACTCCAAAGGGTTGGAACAAAAACTGGCTCTCACTTTGTCTGATATCAATCTCTTACAAGATGAGCTAAAGCAAGTTAAAGAACTAGACAAAATGGTTCAGAGGGGTGATGGCTCGAAGCAACCAGATCACAATTTTCAAACTGTTGAGGAAGTGGAACCTTCATTTTCCTTGGAGTCAATCACAAAAGAGTTGAAGGCAGCTAAGAAAGAATTGGCTTCAATTAGAAAAGAAGGTTTCCAGTATATGTCCTCCATGGATATCATAAGAAATGAGCTGAAACATGTAACAGAAGATAAGGCACGGTTGAAGAAAACAGAAGAAAAGGCAGATTTGAAAGTTCAAAGTCTCAATTCAAAGATGCTCAGAGCCAAATCCAAGTTGGAAGCAGTAACTGCAGCTGAAGAAAAGGCTAAATCAATTGCGACCAATCTTTCCCTCACCCTTCAACAGTTAAGGACAGAAGCTGAGGCATCAAAGAAAGAGAAAGTGCTTATTACTGAAGACACTGCAACTATTAAGGCAGCAATCCACAAAACTGAGTCTGAAATAGACTTAACTGAGGAAAGATTGCAGGCGGCTGTGCAGGAACTTGAGGCAGTTAAGTCATCAGAAGCTTTAGCTCTAGAAAAGTTAAGATCTCTCATAGAGACGACAATGCAATCTAGAGCTTCAGCATCTAACCAGAGTTCCACAATCACTATCTCAAAATTTGAGTATGAGTATTTATCTAGACGTGCAGTTGGAGCTGAAGAAATTGCTGATAAAAAGGTTGCTGCAGCTCAGGCATGGATTGAGGCTTTAAAGGCTAGTGAAAGGGAGATATTGATGAAAACTGAAATAGCTCACAAAAATCTTAGAGAGATGAGATTAGAGGAGGAGCATGGGGTATTTAGAAAGGAGAGATCACTTTCAGCAAAGAAAATGATAGAGAAAGAATTACACAATTGGAGACAGACTCGTGAGAAAAATGTGGTTGCACAAATCAGGCAATCACCTTCCCTTAGAAGATCCATGAAAAGCAATGGCAATTTGACCCCATCAGGAGGAGCAAAGTTCCATAAATCTGCATCACCTGCAACACGTGTGGGTGGATCAACTCCATTTATCATTAAGAAGAAAAGAAAGGTGATGCCAAATTTAGCCAAGTTCTTTAGAGGTAAGAAAGTTGACAAAGATGTGTAAGCTGCAGGTGAATCTTTGTGGTTCAAAAGGAAAATGTTGCATACTACAAGCATTTGATTCTGACAGTTATGGTGGTGTTTTCCCAATAACTGCTTGCTTTCCAAGTTTTATATGGCCTTGCTTCTTTTAACAAAAACTTGAATTTGGAAAGAGTGATTGAGGCATTTAGAAATGCAATCGTGGATAAGTTTATGTGAAACAGTCATGTAAATGAATGCAGACTATATGTCTGTAGCAAAGAATAACTGTTCAATCCCAAGTAATGGTTTTACATGTTCAGGTCCCCGCTATAATGTTTAATTGTTGATGTTTAACATGGTTGGTATTTGCTCTGTAGCAGTGACATGTTTACAGATGCCAGTTTCACAGAAATTTAAAGATAACCAGACGATACTCCTCCACAAAATCAAGGTAGCATGTGCAGTACTATCAATAAAAGAAGTCCTTCGGAATGTTCTGCTTACTACAAACACATACTCAAATGTGAAGGTTTGCATAATTTATTTCACAATGTACATGCTATAAACAAACAGGTTAGATATAAGCATTAGTACTCTTGCTGACCATTAAGATATGAAAGTTAAAAATGATAAATGATTACAAAGCAGGACAGTGTTTAAGGCAGAGTTTTACAGTTTCAAGTACCATCTAATAGATTGATAAACTGTCCCTAAGGATTTTTCTTTTTTAATAAAGGAGGATGCAGCTTAGGAATTAAAAAAGGAATTGCAGGTACTGAGATGAACCCCATACCTGTTGAATGCCATTAGGGTGACTGCATGAACTAGCAAGGCTACACTCCAGGTTCAAGGAACTCTTTTTTTCTTCTTTTAAGTGTGCCAATAAATGCCTGAAAGTCTCAATACATAGCCAACTCCACAATCTATATACAACCAAAGTTGCTGGCTTAAGCAAAATGTTTCGTTCTTTGATTCTTTGAAATTCTCTTTTAAGGTTATTAGGGAAAGATAAATCATACATATAATAAGGCAGTGAAAAATCCAGTATTGAGATTGAAACATAAGCTAGTGGAAAACAAAACAAGGGTTCATGATGACATCAAATTACAGGAACTCTAGAATTAACGTAGAGAAAAGCTTTTCAGTTTCCTAAATTAAACCAAGTATTCTAGGAATCTGCCTGTACAATGTTACAGCTTCAGATAGAGCTTAGTTAATAGAATATAGCTATGAATCCTACAAGAAACATGTAACGCAATTTGTAGGACACCATTCCGTAAATGAGCAGCTGAAGCTAATATTCTAGAAGCAACCAAAACTTGTTCGACAGATTAGAGAAATTCCGACCAATAAACTTCACCTTGCACCATGTCCGAGAAAATTCACCTACAATTTTTTTTGCGATAATCATGCAATTAACAAATCACAACGAAAAATTATACAAGAATCTACTACTTAAAATGTGGGCTTTAAATAATTTGTTTGGACCATACAAAATGGTGAAATATAATTGATTGTAACTGATATGCTCACAAATGAAGCAAGCATAGATGGTAGACATTTAAAACTTCAAAAACTCAAACAGGTAATATCAGAATTATAAGTTTAGACTTTAGAAGGAAGAGTTAACAGGAAATTACAGTAATCTCAATCATGTTCCATACTTTCTGAGTCTCCTTTGTAAAGCTTTAAAAAATGTTTTTATAGTGAGCTTAATGTAGACTTGTCAATGATCGGAACAAGATAAATTGAATTTAAATTTGATTCAATTAGTTTAGAATATTTGAATATGTTTAAATATATTTTAAATTTTAAATTAAATAAAAATATTTTTTGTTAATAAAATGATTTTTTCAATTAAATTCGAATTTAAAAAAGTTATATCTAAAATTCGACTTAGTTAAACTTAACCGTTTGAGATTATTTGCATATAATAATTGTTTAGCTTTTAATGAATTAAAATAAAAATTAAAAAAATCATTGAATATGTAAAAATTACAAAGTCGAGCTTTTTTTTAATCTCATGAAATTGTTATTAATTGATATCAATAATTTACCATGTAAAATAATTTATTAATAGGCTTAAATAAAATAAAAAGATAAATAAATATATCCACAATTATATAATTTATTAATAAAGTATCAAACTGCCATTTCAATAATAAAAAATAATTTATTATAATCTCAAGTACTAAAAGAATAAAGAAAAAGATAATATTTTAAGATGACATATGTATTATGCCATTCTTTCATCATTTTGGTGAAAGTTACACAAGGGTCCAATTCAAATGAAAAACTTCAAGTACTAATTATGAATTTTGGGCAAAAAGAAGTTCTCATAAATACTTAGAAGGTGCTTTATAAAGTAAATTACAATCATGTGAAAAAACTTAATTACTGATCATCAAGAGCAAGTGGGGCTGAAAAAAAAAAAAACATGAAATCGAACCTGCTTTAATTTGTGAATTGTGATGAAAGCTTGAAGTTTAGTTAGTCTTTTCGAACATTATAATCCAAACAGTCCCAAAATCTAGCCATGTGATTGTAGACAATGCGTTCCATTTGTTCTTAACTGGGACCATGTGTGGGGTCATGTCCTAGTCAATTTGCTTAAAGCTGGAGTGTTGCTGAGCCATGGAAGAAAAAGTGAAAGTCATGAAGGAAGTCGTCCCTACCAAAGACTACCATGCTATCAAGTTATAAAGCACATTCAGCGGCATTTTCATGGAGCTATCATCGCCTCTAATCGCGCTGGCCTCTGGATTTGTCAACCATTTCTTGACTACTTTGATCAAATGAGTAATATGTCACTTGAAAATCTGTTAATTAACGTGACAATCGTTTTAACATTTCACTATAATTTACGGACTATAATTTACATTCGCTACATTAACCATATGAAAATTAATAAAGCTCAAGTACTTCATCGGTTTTGAGCAGCAGCATATAAACCCATGCACATGAAACTTGCTTTTTTTTCTGTAAATCTCCCAAAACCATTCCTTTACCTGAGATGAATTCGCCATTGCTTTTATTGATTCTCCTTGTATGCATCCACACGGCTCACCTAGGTGCTCTAAATGATGAAGGTCATGCTCTTCTATCCTTCAAACAGTCCCTGGAAAACAGCGCAGAAGGCTATCTGATCAACTGGAACTCATCAGATGTGAATCCATGCTCGTGGCATGGAGTTACATGCAGAAAAGAAAAAGTTATTGCTGTCATCATTCCAGATATGAGACTAGTTGGTTTTCTGTCTCCTGCGCTTGGAGAGCTTTCTGCAATTCGTCATGTTAACCTTGAGAACAACTCGTTTCGTGGAAGCTTACCTATCGAGCTCTTCAATGCAACTTGGCTGAAGAGATTGGTCCTTTCAGGTAATTCATTATCTGGACCTCTTCCACCTGAGGTAGGGAACCTCAGGAACCTACAAACCTTGGATCTTTCACAAAATTCATTCAATGGCTCAATACCTTCATCTATAGTTCAGTGCAGGAAACTAACCACACTTGTTCTCAGTCAAAATAATTTTACTGGCTCTCTCCCTGAAGGACTTGGAAACAGTTTGATTAGCCTTCAGAAGCTCAATCTTTCTTACAACAGCTTAGGCAGTTCAATCCCCAGTGATATTGGAAACTTGTCAGATTTGCATTTTACACTTGATCTATCTCACAATTTCTTCAATGGTACTATTCCAGCTAGCCTGGGAAACCTCGCTGAGAAAGTCTATATCGATCTCAGTTACAATAATCTTAGTGGTCCTATACCTGGGGATCTATTAAATGCAGGACCAACAGCTTTCATAGGCAACCTTTTGCTTTGCGGATTACCATTGAATATTTCATGTCCCCCAGGCATTCCAAATGAAAATCCTCAATCAGCATTTCATTACCCATCCCAGAGTTCAGGTGGAAGTTCCATAAAGAGAGGGAAAGAAAGTCACTTCAGTTCATTGCAGAAGATAAAAACTATTGCAGGTGTGATGGTAGCCGTCTGCCTCATTGGGTTCTTGTTCTCTTATTGGTACAAGAAGGCCTCTGTCTGTAGAGGAGTTCAAAATGTCACTGGCTATCGTCTTGAAGAGAAACTGACGATTGGGAGGGACATTTTCTGCTTTGCCAAAAAAGACATTGACACTCTATCAGAAAATATGGAGCAGTGCGACTTTGTGCCATTGGACTCACAGGTCAACTTTGATCTAGAGCAACTTCTTAAAGCATCTGCTTTTCTTCTGGGTAAGAGTGCAGGTGGGATTCTGTATAAAGTGGTGCTTGACAATGGACAAACTTTAGCAGTGAGAAGATTGGGGGATGGAGGTGGGCAAAGACTCAAGGAGTTTCAAACTGAAGTAGAAGCAATTGGAAAAATAAGGCATCCTAACATAGTTAATCTTCGAGCTTATTGCTGTTCTGATGATGAGAAGCTGCTTATCTATGATTACATAACCAATGGAGACCTTACTGCAGCAATTCATGGTAAATTACTAATTTCTCTTTGGAAACCAAAAGTTACATACTTTAAAGTGTTCACAACTACTCTTCATTTTCTCTAGATTTGTCTTCTATGCAAAATGTTTTCCATGTTGTTCTAGGAGTTTCCATGCTAATCATTCTAATTTTCAAACTATAACCAGGAAAAGCTGGAATCATACCTTTTAGACCCCTTTCATGGTCTCTTCGAGTAAAAATCATGAAAGGAATAGCCAAAGGCTTGGCTTTTTTACATGAATTCAGTCCAAAAAGGTATGTCCATGGAAATCTGAAGCCAAGCAATATTCTTCTTGGAGAGGATATGGAGCCTCATATTTCTGACTTTGGGCTTGGCCGCCTTGCCAACATAGCCGAGGAATCACCAGAGTTTCAGGTAGAACAGATGGCAATTTGGACATCACATCAGAGTTCTCCGTATGAGTTTACAACAATAAATTCTTCCCCAAATGGATCATACTATCAAGCTCCTGAAGCCTCAAAAGACACAAAGCCATCACAGAAATGGGATGTTTACTCATTTGGAGTAATTTTACTGGAAATGATCTCTGGAAAGTTGCCAAGCATTCAGGTAGGACCTTTGGAGATGGATCTGGTTCAATGGGTTCAACTCAGCATTGAAGAAAGAAAGCCACTCTCTTCTATCACAGATCCCTCCTTAGCTCATAATTGGGGTGAACAAGACAATATAACTGCCATATTAAAAATTGCATTAGCCTGCATTCATAAGAGTCCTGATCGGAGACCTACAATGAGGTATGTAAGTTATAGCTTTGAGAAATTGAACTCATACTCCTGAGAGTTCATGATAGCTAAAATCTATTCGTTCGGTCCACTAAACCCTCAGGTAGATCTAAGAACAGAGATAGCTGACTTGTTTTTGGAACACATTTTCGGATGTGTCAAGATAACGAGTCTTTCCTCAGTCAAATTTCAATATACATAAAAGATTCAACATGCTGTTATTCATTTAATTTCTCTTAGAAGAATGGATTCATCACTTACTATGAATGTTACAACATGTAGCAGAATAAAAATATTTATTTCTTAATGTCTGAGTTCATTGAGCTGAAGCAAAATGGATTTCACCAGCAGCAACCAGTTGAATTCTACCTTCTCTCATATTGACAATGTTTCCTTCTACCTTTAATGACATGTTTGATCATATTTTTCGTTGCCTCACAATAATAGCTGGTTAGCATCAAGAATTATTATAACTACTACCAGCATTCTGTCAGTTTACCTTCATTGAATGCTTTTTTGACAAAAAAATCAGATAAAATCAAGTAATCTGTTCAGGTCCAACACCTTTTAGATTGTCAAAAGTAAAAGAGTGTTTGTACTGTTGATTGTGACATTAAGATTAACATTTTCACTCCACATTTTCTGTAGTCTAATTTCTAAAATTAGTCTCAAAATCATGGAGAGCAAATTTCAAAAAAGAAAAAACAAAATTGACATAAAAAGTGCATATCAGGAATGCAAATTCAAGCAAGCCAAGTGGTCTACATTGACTATGATAGAACTATTCAAAGCTTTAAAGAGTGTCAAAGACCGAAAATCATATCAAACACTTACAAGGGTAATCTAAAATTTTATCAGTGAGTGAAACTGCAAAGTTTAAAGACAGTGATCAAGGACAAGAACCTCGATATAAACAAACAGGCAAAGCAGTGTATCATGCAATCCTCCCATATGCTTGTGCCATTTGTAACGATACACATTCTGTGAATTACCAAATACAAATAAACAGCATTCAGATGCACTTGATTCATGAAGAGAAATACCGGATCAAACAAGACAGGATCCCTACAGCTAGTTTGTTGCGTTTATAGAAAAGCTTGCAACAGATACATTACTCTCTTCAGGACAAAGTGCCATCAACCAAACCTATTAGTAATGCTGATTTTGAATTACTAAAGTCAGAATCTTTATAAGAAATTGCAGCTTGAGCAAGGCCAATTAGAGAGTGCTCTATAGTCTATACACACAGAGCAAAGTTAATTATCCTATAGTAATGTGCAGCTTACATCATAAGCAGCATTAAGAGTTACTTTTGATTCAGGGTCTTTAACTCCCATAGATCAAACTGATTCAAGTGGTGGCTGCAGCATATCTGCTGGGAATGAGCAAGGGACTATAAAAGTATCTTGAGTATAATAACTCCAATTTATGTTGCTTATTTAGGTTACACTGCAAAAATCAGTTTAACACTGGTTATTAATCATTTTTTTTTGGGTTGTTTTACCTTAGAGTAGATAAGTGTCAATTATCAGGGTTGAAGTAGATAAATGTCAATCATCAGGGCATTTATCATAACCAAAGGTTCTATTTCTCTGAAGGGGATGCTTGTACCCTCGTTTGCTAATATTAAATAGTTATTATTAAAAATAACAATTCTTGAAAAAATTTTAATTTATAGCTTTGTTTAAAGTCTCAAATTTTATATAAATTAAATTTTTTTAAAATTTTAAAAGCAAAATACCTAACGTTTGCTTTTACTTCAAGTAAACACTTTTATAAACAAGCCAAACACCGCTTAAACTTGCTGCATGTGACCAAACGCAACCCAAAGCTTATGGGAAGCCTATATAAACCATAGCTTTGTTCTTTTTCTCTCGCCATCCCAACCCGAAAGCTTAACCCTCAAAGCTTTCATAACTCTCAAATCTCATTCATATCTGTCGACGTCAGGAAGAAAAGCAACAACAGTGCATCACCAGGAATTTACTGCTGGTCCTGAAAGCTGTAAGAGCTCTCTCCACACCCTCCCTAAACTAAAATTTTTAAGTAAAATTTGTTGCATTATTGCAGATATAAGGCTTCTCTGTTTTGGGATAGAATAGTCTAGTTATGAATCAAACATTGATGGCAATAATGGGATTTCTGGTTTTTCTTTTTGTCGTCTGTGAAGACAACAAAAAAAGGGGTTTAACGTTGTAGATATTTGGTCTGAGAAATAGTATTTGATGATGAATGTTAGATGAATTTGTTGGTTTGCTTTAATTTTCTATTCTGTTTTTTCTTTTATTTTCTTTTCAATGAGTTTGAGTTACATGCATGTAGTTTTTTTTTTTTTTTTACAATTATTTACTATATTTATTTGTTTATTAATTTTTATCATATTAGAACAGATGGGCAGACGTAGGATGGAGATGAAATTGATAGAGAATGAGAAAGCTCGAAAGAAGGTTTTTGAAAAAAGAAGGAATAATTTGTTAAAGAAGGCCAAAGAGTTATCAATTCTTTGTGATATTAAGATATTGCTCATTATCTATGAACTAGATAAACAGAGACCACAGATTTGGCCTGGTAATGAAGAGGAAGCTGAACAAATCATCAATAGGTTCAAGCAGCAGCTGGTTAGAGGTGACTGGAAAACAGCTTGTGAATCTTTTTCAAGTAAGAAGAACAGATTTGATGGGAAATTTGCTATATCAGATTATAAGAGTATGATCAATCACTGCTCTAAGAATGAGCTTCAAAAGTTGTGTTATCAATTGGATGGTAAGATTGCTGCTGTGATGAATGCAATAAAATCAAAACAGGTCCTGACTGAAGGACCTAGATCACCAAAGATCTTGCCAGACAGTCAAGGAATAGGATTCTTAGACAAGGAGAGGGGAAAAGAAGTTGTTATCTACCAAGAGCCTGTTCATGATATCCAACGAGGTCAGAGTTTTCAGATGCTTTCCCATAACCCAAAATTCATGGAAAGTCCAATGATGATGACCACGATGATGCAAAATGGTATCAGCTATCCTGAATTTGATGGTAGTTCCAGTAATAGTAGTAATATTCCTTACGTTCCGTTGCCAATTGATTATGTCCATCCATCTTGGATGCCACCAGCTTACATTGATCCTAATTTCTCGATGAGCTACTATGATCCAAACAGCTACCATATTGCACCAGGCCTCCATTACCCAATGGTGCCAAGTTTTCCCTCTGAGTGGAATGCTTCAGACCAACCATTTTTTTTGTATTAGCCATCAAAGTGTCCAGAGCCTTGTTTTTGTGGTTAAAGACAAATAAATATATTTTTTATGCTTGATTGATTTCTAGAAATACAATATAGAATTGATATTCTTGGGTAGCTGACGTTTTATTTTCATTAACAACTTGTATATTGTTGTCCTAGTCTCTTGTATATGCTTTTTTTCCTCTTAGTCGAAGCAATAAGTTGATGATTAGTTGATGAGAAAACAAGTTAGAAAACCATGAGAACAACAGACGAATTGTAAAAATCAAAGCCAAAAGCAGCTAGGATTGGAAAGATTCAAAACTAAAACCGTAACCAATCCCTTGTCCAAATCCAAACCCAAGCCCAAGCCTACAACAGCTCCAACCCCAAACACAATTTTCAAAAGGCTCCAAGGCCACGCACCAAACCCAACTCCCCCAACAAAACCAAACCCAACTCCAATGCCACAATCAACCCCAGCACCGGCCCCAGGGCCTGATACATTCTCCTCTAATTTCTAGTGGCTTTGACGGAGGAAATCTGACCGTGGAAATCGTTTGCCTTTGTTTTTCATTTTTGTGTTTCCTTTCCATTTCCATAAGGAATTTGTGTCTTTGGATTTGGTTTTCATGGGATTTGAGCTAAGGGAAGTGCAGAGTGGAAAGGAGGTAACTTTATCAGTTGTGTTGGATAATATAAATGTCTGTGCATTTGTATTCCCAGTTGTCGGCTTCTTTAGTTTCTTATTTGAACTTTGAAGCTATATGAATCCAAAGTATTGGGTGGCTCACAAATCCACGTTTTTCAAAAATTTTGTTTTAAAATATTATCAATGTCCCTTAATTAACTCCGCTGTGTGTTGTCATCCCAGTCCGAATAAAGAAAGAAGGTTGCGATAAGACGTTAATTAATATAAAATATAATAAAATTATGATGAAAGATCGTAATAAAATTTTTTTATTTGATTTTTTATATAATCGATTTTAGAGTACGAGATAAAAGATTTAGTAAATTGTTGTTATTGTATTAATGGTCATTAATTATAATGAAATATTTAAGATAATATTTTAATTTTAAAAATTTTAAAAATTATTTAAATTATAAATTTATTAATTAATAAGATATTTAAAAAATTATTTATTTATCATGTATTATTATTTAAAATTAATCAAGTTAAGATAAATATAATATTTATTCACAAATCTATAATTCATCTGTTTCATTAGATATTTTTAAAATTTAAATATTAGATTTAATAATTTATTTTAATTTAAAAATTATTTATAATATTAAATTTTTAATATAAATATGCATTTTTTTTGTGATATATAATGTTAATTTTTATTTATTTAGGTTCGGTATGATTCCAACTTTTGCTTTTTTAATAAAAAATAAATAATAAAAAAACAAAAATACAAATCAAATGAATTTTTTTTTAATAAAAAATAGTTCTTAAAGTTAAAAAAGCAGGATTATGAAAAGTTATTGTCTATGAACCGGGTTTAAACAGTTTCAGGTTAACCCACTTGCACATGGGACAAGCAACTTCAAACTTACTTTTGATGCTTCGCAAGTAAATCTATATAAATAATTAAAATTATTTTTTATTTATAATTTACATAGCGACATTAATTTTATCTTAAAAAATAATTTAAAGAGGATTTTTCAGAGTTAATGTTTATATTTGAAGTTAAAATTATCTTTGTCATATATTAAAAAGTTACCAACTCATATGTTTTTGCTTTGATTTTTTTTTTTGTTTTTGTCATTTTCTTTTTAATTTTCTTTTTTGTTATTTTAATTACTTGAAAATATAAAAAACTAAAAATAAGGATTAGACAAATAAATTTATAATTTTTTATAATTATTTTTATTTATTTGTATCATGTGAATTTTATAAATTTTTTCAAATAAATAAAAATTACTCCAATGATGAAATTAAAAAAAAAATTGTTATCAAAAGAATTGGATAGATTTTGGAAATATTTTAATAAAATTTTTTATTTTTTATTTTTAATAAATTATTTAGTAAAAAATAAATGTTGGTAAAAGAAATATAAAAATAAATAATTTTTTTTTCTATAAAATATTAAATTAATCTGATAATAGAACCTTTTTAAATGGTTATATGGATTTTTTTGAATAAATTTTTTTAAAATTTTATCATAATATTGTAGAAAACCTAATTATTTTTAATACTTTAACTAATGAAATTTAACTAAGAATAAAATACCATTTAGCTAAGATCCTTTTAAGATAATATAAAATTAATTAATAATATCTTAAATTGAAGTTGTGAGGCTGCTAATGCTTTCTACATGTAAATCAATTAATAACATACAGTAAAAGTTATCTCTAACTAAGTGAGAACAACTTTCAATTGAATTGTGAGTTATCAAATTGGTCTATATTTGTCAAATATCTATTGATTGATAAAGAAGTGAAATAAGTTATTGAATTTGGTGGGTAATGGATTTTGATTGGATTGAGAAATAGTGAGATGTGGTTTAATTGGATTTAGAAAAAAAGAATGTGATTGTTTATTTTATGTAAGTTTGTAATTGGATGAGATTTTTATGGGATTTGAATTTTTATAATTTTTAATTATAATAAAATAAAAAAAATTAAAAAACATAATAAATATAAAAATAAAAATAAAAAAATATATAAAAACGAAAAATAAAAATTAAGTTACTTTTCTTATTTTTCTTGTTTTTGATTTTTTCCAAAAAATTTCTATTTTACAATAAATTGAGAGGGAAAGAAAGTCACTCCAGTTCATTGCAGGAGATAAAAACTATTGTAGGTGTGATGGTAGGCGTCTGCCTCGTTGGGTTCTTGTTCTCTTATCGGTACAAGAAGGCCTTGCCTGTAAAGGAGTTCAAAAAGTCACTAGCTATCGTCTTGAAGAGAAACTGACGATTGGGAGCGACATTTTCTGCTTTGCCAAAAAAGACATTGACACTCTATCAGAAAATATGGAGCAGTGCAACTTTGTGCCATTGGACTCACAGATCAACTTTGATCTGGGGCAACTTCTTAAAGCATCTGCTTTTCTTCTGGGTAAGAGTGCAAGTGGGATTCTGTATAAAGTGGTGCTTGACAATGGACAAACTTTAGCAGTGAGAAGACTGGGGGATGGAGGTGGGCAAAGACTCAAGGAGTTTCAAACTGAAGTAGAGGCAATTGGAAAAATAAGGCATCCTAACATAGTTAATCTTCGAGCTTATTGCTGTTCTAATGATGGGAAGCTGCTCATCTATGATTACGTAACCAATGGAGACCTTACTTTAGCAATTCATGGTAAATTACTAATTTCTCTTTGGAAACCAAAGTTACATACTTCAAAGTGTTCACAACTACTCTTCACTTTCTCTAGGTTTGTCTTCTATGCAAAATGTTTTCCATATTGTTCTAGGAGTTTCCATGCTAATCATTCTAATTTTCAAACTATAACCAGGAAAAGCCGGAATCATACCTTTTAGACCCCTTTCATGGTCTCTTCGAGTAAAAGTATGAAAGGAATAGCCAAAGGCTTGGCTTTTTTACATGAATTCAGTCCAAAAAGGTATGTCCATGGAAATCTGAAGCCAAGCAATATTCTTCTTGGAGAGGATATGGAGCCTCATATTTCTGACTTTGGGCTTGGCCGCCTTGCCAACATAGCCGAGGAATCACCAGAGTTTCAGGTAGAACAGATGGCCATTTGGACATCACAGCAGAATTCTCCATATGAGTTTACAACAATAAATTCTTCCCCAAATGGATCATACTATCAAGCTCCTGAAGCCTCAAAAGACATAAAGCCATCACAGAAATGGGATGTTTACTCATTTGGAGTGATTTTGCTGGAAATGATTTCTGGAAAGTTGCCAAGCATTCAGGTAGGACCTTTGGAGATGGATCTGGTTCAATGGGTTCAACTCAGCATTGAGGAAAGAAAGCCACTCTCTTCTATCATAGATCCCTCCTTAGCTCATAATTGGGGTGAAGAAGAAAATATAACTGCCATACTAAAAATTGCATTAGCCTGCATTCATAAGAGTCCTGATAGGAGACCTACAATGAGGTATGTAAGTTATAGCTTTGAGAAATTGAACTCATACTCTTGAGAGTTCATGATAGTTAAAACCTAAACGTTCCGTCCACTAAACCCTCAAGTAGATCTAAGAACAGAGATAGCTGACTTGTTTTTCGAACACATTTTCGGATGTGTCAAGATAACAAGTCATTCCTCAGGCAAATTTCAATATACATAAAAGATTCAACATGCTGTTATTCATTTAATTTCTCTTAGAAGAATGGATTCACCACTTACTATGAATGTTACAACATGCAGCAGAATAAAAATATTTATTTCTAAATGTCTGAGTTCATTGAGCTGAAGCAAAATGGATTTCTCCAGCAGCAACCAGTTGAAATTCTACCTTCTCTCATATTGACAATGTTTCCTTCTACCTTTAATGACATGTTTGATCATATTTTTTGTTGCCCCACGATAACAACTGGTTAGCATCAAGAACTATTATAACTACTACCAGCAGTCTGTCAGTTTACCTTTATTGGATGCTCTTTCGACAAAAAAAATTAGCTAAAATCAAGTAATCTGTTCAGGTCCAACACCTTTTAGATTGTCAAAAGTAAAAGAGTGTTTGTGCTGTGGATTGTGACATTAAGATTTCACTCCACATTTCCTTTAGTCTAATTTCTAAAATTAGTCTCACAATCATGGAGAGCAAATTTCAAAAATTACAAAATTCACCTAAAAAGTGCATATCAGGAATGCAAACTCAAGCGAGCCAAGAGGTCTACATTGACTATGATATAGCTATTCAAAGCTTTAAAGAGCGTTAAAGACCGAAAATCGTATCAAATACTTGAAAGGGTAATCTAAAATTTTTTCAGTGAGTGGAACTGCGAAGTTTAAAGACAGTGATCAAAGACAAGAACCTTGATATAAACGGGCAGGCAAAAGTAGTGTATCATGCAATCGTCCCATATGCCTGTGTCATTTATAACGATACACATTCTGTAAATGACCAAATAAAAGCAAACAGCATTCAGATGCACTTGATTCATGAAGAGAAATACCGTATCAAACAAGGCAGGATCCCTACAGCTAGTTTGTTGAGTTCATAGAAAAGCTTGCAACAGATACATTACTCTCATCAGGACAAAGTGCTATCAACCAAACCTATTAGTAATGCTGGTTTTTAATTACTAAAGTCAGAAACTCTATAAGAAATTACAGTGTGAGCAAGGCCAATTAGGGAATGCTCTATAGTCTATACACACAGAGCAAAGTTAATTATCGTATGGTAATATGCAGCTTACATCATAAGCAGCATGAAGAGATACTTTTGATTCAGTATCTTTAGCTCCTATAGATCAAACTGATTCAAGTGGTGGCTGCAGCATATCTGCTGGGAATGAGCGAGGGACTATAACAGTATCTTGAGTATAACAACTGCAATTTATGTTGCTTACTTAGGTTACACAGCAAAAATCAGTTTAACACTAGGTTATCAATCATTTCTTTGGATTGTTTTACCCTAGAGTAGATAAGTGTCAATTATCAGGGTTGAAGTAGATAAGTGTCAATTATCAGTGTTGGGATATTAATCCATAGAGAAGCAAGTAACAATGACAAAAATGATACTTACCCACACAATAGTTTCAGCAAGTAGGACCTCTCTCATGTAGAGTTGCATAGGCTTTAGTGGTGAAAGCAGCAAATGCAGATGACATGAAAAAGGTTGTTTGATTCCCATCTCCAGAAGAAATCCACACAATAGTCTTTAGGCGCCTTAAACCTTGTAGAATGTATATAAAAGTCACGCATTTAGCTCCTTAGTGATCACATAGGCCTGGGGTCTCAAGTATAAATAGAGGTGCCCATCCTCATAGGAACAACACACAAGAGCTAGTGAACTTGTGAACCAACAAAGCTACTCAAAGCACAATTGTCCATAAGCCACATTGTTCCAGCAATAGAAAGGATCTTGTATTCGTTCACCAATGCCTTCTTAGTGTGCTATAGTGTTCGATTGTCTCTAAGACCCAATTAGTCCTTGGTGAGTGGGACACTCACTCAACCTAGTTAGAGGCTAACTAGCAGTTTTCCACCTAAGACGGCATCATTGCAAGGCTTAAAATCGAAACACATGACAATTGCTTCGCCAAGGTAAGTGTCAGCTAAAATGACGAGAACACACAGCTGTAGATCCACAATCACGATAACAAGAACAACTGTCAAAATCATGGTAGATGTAGAGGTTGGTAATCCTCAAAAGAGACTAGCAATCAATAAACTGATACAAGGGTAACCATTTGCACCATTAGTGGACCTTTAATAAACTCTACACGCAAACATTGCAAATAATGATTTTAATTTGAATAGTTAAAAACATATAAACCAAATTATATTTCTTTTAGAAAATATTCACAGGTAGAATTATCTAATTGTACTTTTAGAAAAGGAATAGGCAAATATTTAACATTTATAAAGAAAATTTTCATTCTTTTACTAATATTATATAACCAAAAGTTTTATTTTTTTGAAAAAAGATATTTGTACTCTCGTTTGTTAATATTAAATACTTATTATTAAAAATAACAATTCTTGAAAAAATTTAAATTTATATCTTTGTTTAGAATCTCAAATCTACTTTTTATATAAATTAATTTTTTTTAAAATTTTAAAAGCTAATACCTAACGTTTGCTTTTTCTTCAAGTAAACACTTTTACAAACGAGCCAAACACCGCTTAAGCTTTGGGCTTCTGACCAAACCCAACCCAAAGCTTATGGGAAGCCTTTATAAAAAAGGTAATGGCACACTCTTCCCTGCTCCTGTTTTCCTCTGTTTCTACTCTCTCCCGTAGCTTTTTTCTTTTTCTCTCGCCATCCCAACCCGAAAGCTTAACCCTCGAAGCTTTCCTAACTCTCAAATCTCATTCATATCTCCCAACATCAGGAAGAAGAGCAACAACAGTGCATTAACAGGAATTTACTGCTGGTCCTGAAAGCTGTAAGAGCTCTCTCCACACCACCCCTAAACTAAAATTTTGAAGTAAAATTTGCTGCATTCTTGTAGATATAAGGCTTCTCTCTGTTTTGGGATAGAATAGTCTAGTTATGAATAAAACATTGATGGCAACAATGGGTTTTCTTGTTTTTCTTTTTGTCGTCTGTGAAGACAACAAAAAAAGGGTTTTAACATTGTAGATATTTGGTCTGAAAATTAGTATTTGATGATGAATGTTAGATGAATTTATTGGTTTGCTTTAATTTTCTATTTTGTTTTTTCTTTTATTTTCTTTTCAATATGAGTTTGACTTACATGCATTTAGTCTTTTTATACAATTATTTACTATATTTATTTATTTATTAATTAATTTTTATCATATTAGAACAGATGGGCAGACGTAGTATGGAGATGAAATTGATAGAGAATGAGAAGACTCGAAAGAAGGTTTTTGAAAAAAGAAGGAATGGTTTGTTAAAGAAGGCCAAAGAGTTATCAATTCTTTGTGATATTAAGATATTGCTCATTATCTATGAACTAGATAAACAGAAAACTGAGATTTGGCCTGGTAATGATGAGGAAGCTGAACAAATCATCAACAGGTTCAAGCAGCAGCTTGTTAGAGATGAATGCAAAACAGCTTGTGATTCTTTTTCAAGTAAGAAGGAAAGATTTGATGGGAAATTTGCTATATCTGATCATAAGTGTATGATCAATCACTTCTCTAAGAATGAGCTTCAAAAGTTGTGTTATGAATTGGATGGTAAGATTGCTGCTGTGATGAATGCAATAAAATCAAAACAGGTCCTGACTGAAGGACCTAGATCACCAAAGATCTTGCCAGACAGTCAAGGAATAGGATTCTTAGACAGGGAGAGGGGAAAAGAAGTTGTTATCTACCAAGATCCTGTTCATGATATCCAACAAGGTCAGAGTTTTCAGATGCTTTCCCATAACCCAAAATTCATGGAAAGTCCAATGATGATGATGACGATGATGCAGAATGGTATCAGCTATCCTGAATTTTATGGTAGTTCCAGTAGTAGTAGTAATATTCCTTATGTTCCGTTGCCAATTGATTATGTCCATCCATCTTGGATGCCACCAGCTTACATTGATTCTACTTTCTTGATGAGCTATTATGATCCAACCAGCTACCATATTCCACCATGCCTTCATTACCCAATGGTGCCAAGTTTTCCCTCTGAGTGGAATGCTTCAGACTAACAATTTTTTTTTTTTTTGTATTAGCCATCAAAGTGTCCAGAACCTTGTTTTAGTGGTTAAAGACAAATAAATATATTTTTTATGTTTGATTGATTTCTAGAAATACAGTATAGAATTGATATTTTTGGGTAGCCGACATTTTATTTTCATTAACAACTTTTATATTGTTGTTCTAGTCTCTTGTACATGCTCTTTTTCCTCTTAGTCAAAGGAATAAGTTGATAAATAGTTGATGAGAAAACAAGTTAGGAAACCGTGAGAACAACAGACGAATTGTAAAAATCAAAGCCAAAAACAGTTACGTTCGCTCAGTCGTGCGTGTGTGTGTGTGTGTGTATATATATATATAATATGAAAGAAAAACTACATATGTTGACAATATATCAAACACCTGGACTGCAATTTTGATCAAAAACCAAAATTTGACTCTTATCGTTAATTAGTTTTGGATGCTTATCATCGCACTAATGAATTTAAAAAAAATCTAAAAAATTAATGTTACGAATGGTATTTAAATTATAATAAAATTATATATCATATATAATATATAATATATAATATATAATATTATATTATAAGATATATAGTTATCTAATAAAATTTGTTTACAGATACTTAGGTGAATGGTTTATTTGTTTGATATGAAATAAATATATTTTAAATAATTAATAGTTAATTATCTAAATATATATTATATTTTAAATCAAGTGTTGATCTAATTTATAATTCACAAATTAAAGAATCTAAAAGGATAAATATTTTAAATTTAAAAAAAAAAATGAAGAATCAAATTCAAAATTAAATCAGGAAATAAAAATTTTAAACTTTAAAATGTCAAAAAATATTTTTATCTTAATAAATTCCCTCATAATCTTTTATTTTTTAAATTTCTTTAAAATTTGAAATATAATATTACTTTTTATGTTGTTTAAATTTGAAATACATTTATCAATTTAAATTAAATAAAATTTACTTCAAAACTCTATTCTTAATTACAAAAAAAATAAAAACTTTGTGCATCGCATGTGTTAAAAACCTAATACTTTATATGTTACCTGAATTTTAAAAATTTATAATGTAATATATAAATCATAAATATGTTAATTATCATAAAGATATGATTGTTTGTCTGTCATATATCATAATTTAAAATTAATCATATTATGGGTAAATACCATACTAGTTACAGATTTATAATTATATAAAAAATTTTAAAATTTAAGTATCATATTAGATATTTTATTATAATTTAAGGTTTATTTATGGCATTAATCCTAATCTAAAATTAACACCATGGAAGTAACATGATTCTAATATTAATAGTCATTTTGTCTATACCTAGTAATTTGTGTTATCATGTAGTGTTTCATGTAGAAATGATTTCAAACATGACACAAATAATATTTACCCCACGATACAAATACTTAAATGTTATGAATAATCTAAATATGAATATGACATATTTATTATATGTGTTATACGTGATATGACATGATTAATATGTTTAAAATTTATTTATTTAACATAACTTAAGTAATATGACATGAAATGATTAATATGATTAAATACGAATAATATAATTAGACACGATTACTCCATTTATTTAAACAAAAATATATCATTTAAATTAGTATTTAAATAACAACATAAAAATTAAAATTTTATAATTTATTTAAATATCAAAATAATATGATAAATACAAATATTAATTTATTTAAGAAATAAATTAAAATAATTTTTATAGTTTATATGTTATATATACTTTCATAAACAGTATTGTAATTTAAGCGTATTATTACTGTTTGATATAAATATTATTTATATTTTAATCATATTGACACAATTAAAATATACAATACGATTACACTAAATTATTTTTTATATTATTTTTATATCATATTATCGTATCTTATTTAAAATTATCATATTTAATTTCATCAATTACAAGAAAGAACTAAGATTAAACCATACTTTCCTGCCAAAGAGTAGGAGAAATAGGATTGGAAAGATTCTAAACTAAAACTATAACCAATGCCCAAACCTACAACCAGCTCCAACCCCAAACACAAGCTTCAAATGGTTCCAAGGCCACGCACCAAACCCAACTCCCCCAACAAAACCGAAATGCCACAATCAACCCCAGCACCGCCTCCAGGGCCTAATGCATTCTCCTCTACTTTCTAGCGGCTTTCACGGAGGAAATCTAACAGTGGAAATCGTTTGCATTTCTTTTTCTTCTTTGTGTTTCCTTTCCATTTCCATAAGGAATTTGTGTCTTTGGATTTGGTTTTCATGGGATTTGAGCTAAGGAAAGTGCAGAGTGGAAAGGAGGTAACTTTATCAGTTGTGTTGCATAATATAAATGTCTGTGCATTTATGTTCCCAGTTGTCGGCTTCTTTATTTTCTTATTTGAACTTTGAAGCTATGAATCCAAAGTATTGGGTGGCTCAGAAATCCAAGTTTGTCAATTTTTTTTATAATATCATCAATGTCCCTTAATTAAACCCGGCTGTGTTGTCATACTTGCTCGGATAAAAGAGAAAGGTTGTGATGGGGTTAATAGTCAATATAAAACATAATCAAATAATGATGAAAGATCAAAATAAAAAAATTTTTTATTTAATTTTTCAGACAATCGATCTTAAAGTATCAGATAAAAAATTTAGTGTGTTGTTGTTATTGTATCAACGTCTCTTAATTATAACAAAATATTTAAGATAATATTTTAATTTTGAAAATTTTTAAAAGTTATTTAAATTATTATAAATTTATTATTATTTATAAATTATTTATTCATCATGTATTATTATTTAAAATTAATTAAGTTAGGATAAATATAATATTAATTCACAAATTTATAATTCAATTTTTACGTTAAAAATTTTTAAAATTTAAATATTAGATTAAATAATTTATTGTAATTCAAAAATTATTTATAATATTATTTTTTAAATATAAATATGCATTTTTTTGTGATATGTGATGTTAATTTTTATTTATTTAGATTCGGTATGATTCCAATTTTGCATTTTTTAATAAATAATAAATAATAAAAAAACAAAAATACCAATCAAATGAATTTTTTATAAAAAAATAATTCTGAAGTTAAAAAAGCAGGATTATGAAAAGTTATTGTCTATGAACCGGGTTTAAACAGTTTCAGATTAACCCACTTGCACATGGGACAAGCAATTTCAAACTTACTTTTGATTCTTCGCAAGTAAATCTATATAAAGAATTAAAATTATTTTTTATTTATAATTTACATAGCGACATTAATTTTATCTTAAAAAATAATTTAAAGAGTAGTTTTAGAGCTAATGTTTATATTTGAAGTTAAAATTATCTTTGTCATATATTAAAAAGTTACCAACTCATATGATTTTGCTTTGATTTTTTTTTGTCATTTTCTTCATAGTTTTATTTTTCTGTTATTTTAGTTGCTTGAAATTATAAAAAAAACTAAAATATGGATTAGATAAATAAATTTATAATCTTTTATAATTATTTTTTATTTATTTGTATCATGTAAATTTTATAATTTTTTCAAATAAATAAAAATTAGTCCATTGATGAAATTAAAACAAAATTATTACCAAAAAAATTGGAAAGATTTTGGAAAGATTTTAATAAAAGTTTTATTTTTAATAAATTATTTAGTAAAAAAAATGTTGGTAAAAGAAATATAAAAATAAATAAGCTTTTTTCTATAAAAAATAGTAAATTAATATGATAATAGAATCTCTTCAATGGTTAAATGGATTGTTTTGAATAAATTTTTTTAAATTTTATCTTAATATTGTAGAAAACCTAATTATTTTTAATACTTTAACTAATGAAATTTAACCAAGAATAAAATACCATTTAGCCAAAATCCTTTTAAGATAATATAAAATTAATTAATAATGTGAAGTTGTGAGGCTGTTAATGCTTTCTACATGTAAATCAATCAATAACATACAATAAAAGTTATCCCTAACTAAGTGAGAACAACTTTCAATTGAATTGTAGGCTGTCAAATTGCTCTATATTTGTCAAATATTTATTGATTGATAAAGAAGTGAAATAAGTTATTGAATTTGGTCGGTAATGGATTTTGATTGGATTGAGAAATAGTGAGACATGGTTATTGTTTGTTTTATGTAAGTTTGTAATTGGATGAGATTTTTATGGGTTTTGAATTCTTATAATTTTTATCTATTATAAAATAAAAAAATATAAAAAATAATAAATATAAATATAAAAATATAAAAATATAAAAACAAAAAATAAAAATTAAGTTACTTTTCTTATTTTTTCTGTTTTGGACTTTTACAAAAAATTTCTATTTTACAATAAATTGAAAATTCATACATATCATTAAATGGTTAATAAAAAATACATTGTTCATAACAAAACATAAAAAAAAATTAATAAAAAATGTAATTACAATATATGAAATACTATAAATATATATTAATTTTACTATTTTTGGTCAAAATAGATAAAATATTATACATGACGTAGCACGAAAAATTAGCCAAAAAATTCTTTTTTCTTTTTTATTGTTTAATATTTAAACATTTATATATATCTAATACGTTTTAATTATACTTTCATTACAAAGTGTGTGCGACTTCTATCTAGTTAATTATTAATTTTTCCCTAGCATTGTGTTTGATTTTGATTTTGTACAAACATAAATATTAATTTTAAATTGTTTTTTTTCAATCAACTTTAAATTGATTTTGATTGATTATAAGTTTTGTTTTCCAAATTACGTTTAACTTGAAAAAAAGACAAAAAATAATGGGTATTTATAGTCAAAGTTGATAAAACTTGTTGAAATCCTAATTCTCATTCAGTTTGTTCGAACTTGAAATCGATGTAATTGATTTGATAAAAAAAATTAAGAACAAAAATTCATAAACTCAAATTTAGGATAATCTGAATTCAAATAACTTGAAGTATCAATTTGAAATAATTAAAAATTAATTTAATTTAATTTAAAATTTCATAATTTAAATTTAAAACTATTCAAATCTGATCATCCTAAGCTTAAAGTAAAACCCAAAAACTTTAAACTCATAATGACACAATTGAATGAAATAATTAAATCCCAAGTGGCCCAATCCAATCCCAAATTCAACCCCAATTGTCATCTCCTAAATAAAAAAATGTAGGCATAATTTTTTATTTGACTTTTCAAATGAGATTCTATTTAGTTTAGAGCATCTAAGTATTTATCATGCAAAATATAATTAATAAAAATTATAATTAAAATAATTAATTTATAAAATAATAATTTTTATCTCGGCCTGGGTTGGTTTCAAACTTAAAAACTCATACACTAATCTGAACTCATGGATTGTACATGTATAAAATACAGTATTATTTCTAATCAAAAGATTATAAACATATCAAATTGGTTTGAAAATTGATACTATCATATGTTCATTAGCTGGTTAATTTTTTAATCAATTGGCATGATATTTTAAAATTATACATTCCAAAGAATTTGTGGGTAAGGTAAATATAAAAATAAAATAGTTTGAGAATAAATAAAAATTTTTAAAAAAAATCAACAAATCAAATTCTTTTGTGAAAAAACCATCGTTTAATTTACAAAGTTATTTAATATTATTTAAGAACCAGCATAATTGGTTTCTAGTCAATGAGAAATATTGAATACAACTTATCAATTAACCAATTTCTTGTTCATTTCCATAGTCAATATTGGAAATGGTTGTATATAATATATTTATATTTATATTTATAGTATTTATTTCTAAATCCTATTTGGAAAGCATCCAGAAGAAAATTCCTTTTCACTCATCATTTGTAAATGCCCCTATAGTAAAGGCACGTGTTAGAAAAATTGGAAACATGTAAGTAATGCCAAAAATTTTTTTAAAAATAATAAAAAAAATATTGGCAAAATCCAAATTTTATTTGAAGAATTTCAATGGAAAGGTCAAACATTTCTAGATGAATTTTAGACCTAAAGTCCTTTTACTTATCGCATGCCCTGCGTAAGTCTATACCTCATCTCTGCCTACAAAAATCATCTATTTCAAAAGTAGACTCATGAGCTTGAACGTATGGTCCGACTCATAAATAGCCTGATTGACATAATTTGTCCTAGCATGTACTTCATATTATTCAAAATTTAGTATATTATTTTTCATACAATTTAAATCAATTGAGTATGAATCGATTAATCCTTAAATTAGTTAATATATCATTAAAATTAATATTAAAAATTATAAATTTAAAAAAATTTATGTGTAATATTTTTTAATCAGATAAATAATAAGATACAAAATTTTAAAAATAAATTATAAACGTAAAAAAAAAAAAAAAACCCAATTGGGTAGGAAATTAATATTTGACCTTAGTTGCATTCAAGAACCAATTAAATTGAGAAATAGTTTTATCGGTTTATTTTAATCATCTATTTTCAATTGAGTTAAATGGAGCTCAAAAACAAAACTTTTCCTTCAAGAAAAACTATATTGATCGATCAATCCTCCTAAAATTGAATTTATTAGTCAAAACCGATTTTGCTGACCTCAAAGGTGCTTGACTTTGTCTGCCCTTTGAACATTCAATTTCTATATTAAAGGCTGGCCATAGATCAGCCATCTCAAAATTATCCTTTCCTTTCTCTAAAAAAAATGGATTTACGTCATAATCCTTTTCCTGGTACCTTGAAGAGATACTGGAGAAGAAGGCGATATGAAAGACTCAACGGCGAAGTGACCAGGAACAAAAAGAACGTAAAAATCAAAAGGTTTCGAGGTGGATCGCGAAGGTTTTGGAAGATCAAAGCTGTACCAAAGCTGCGTTGGAAGATAATTGCTTCGTCTATAAAGCTTTTGACGAAGCTCAAAAATGCTTATATGAACATGATGATCAATTTGGCTGGGAACGTTGGCCACTTGAATAACGATAATACGTTCGGAGGAAAACGAATTCCTAAAGCTCGAAAAGTTCCTATGATTTATTCCAGTAATGAGTTTGAAGAAAGGTTGGTTTATGAGATTTACAAGGCTTTAATAGCTACTCGAGAATTATACGGGTAGAACAACAATTGTAACATATAATTGTTAATTATTTTCCCAGTTTATACATGGTTTTTTTTTTTTTTTTCATAATTTACAGATGCATTAACTCAATATACAACTTCTCATTCAACTTATCTTTTTCATGGCTTATTAAATTTTTTAAGATTATTTTTTTTATTAATTTGTTTTTGTTATTTTTCTGTTATTGCGATAAGGAAAAAGATTATGGATTTTAGAATTTAAACTCTATACTTATTGAATATCACCTTTGAATTACATGAATCAAATAAGATAAATCTTAGGTTTAAATTGTTCTTGTAAACCCTAGGTTTACTTTGTTATTGTTGTACCAACAAGAAGTTTGCTCAATTGGTATGATCGATCTTCTTAACGCAAGTGTTTCAAATATACAACTTGTAATTATTATTTTTTAAGTTGTTGAATACAATATATTTTATTTTGATTTTAGGAACTGAATAATTTATTTATTCTTGAATTTTGATTACAAAATCAAAAATTATTCTTGTTATTATACTTTGTAATTTTATCTAAGGAATTACCTGACAATAACATTTACAAGATTTGTGAAACAATTTGTATTTGAATTGTAAAATATAAGATGGTTTCGATCCGCAAATATAAGTTAAATAATGAATTTACAAATCGGCAAGTGCTGGCACAATTAAGTTAAACACGTGCATTGGCGACGTTGAACAAAGTCATTATGACATTAACACTTTAAATATTTTTCAATTCAAATTTGAGGTACAATATTCAAAAAGAAGATTTGAATCCAAATTGATTCTTGCGTAAGATGTATTATTGGTCACTCAATTGTACGAGTATTTTTAAAATTATCATTTAATTATTAATTTTTTAATTTAATCATTTAATTTTAAATAAATATTTTATCTTTAATGGAGTACTTAATTGATACTATCGTATCAATTATCAAAATATCACGTAATATTATTACATTAATTTTTATATTAGTTATCAGTATACCACATGATATGATCATTCATATACTAATGTCACGTTAGCACATTATTAAAAACGGTTGAATGACAAAAAAATATTTAATCAAAATTAAAGTAATTAAATTAAAAAAAGTTTAATAATTATATAACTTTTTAAAAAACATTTATATATAATTAAGTAATTAATTGTGTCTCCAAGCTTTTTGTTTAGTGACTAAAGACGTTTGAGGGGATATCAAAGAGTTGATTTCGAGCTAAGCTTCTCCCCTCCTCTTTTACTTGTACTAGGGCTTTGACTTTCTGATATAATTAAAAAGAAAAAAAGTGATTAATTATGTATTTTTCCTTCTATTCTTTTAATTAATGTAGGCACTAATGGCTCTCACTGAATCTTTAATAAGCCATATTTCTTTAGTGAAATAAATATTTTATAAATGAGATTTATAATAATATTATGTATAATAAGTTTACAAGGTAATGTAATTATAAGATTATGGCGTAAAATTATTATATATTATTATTAATATTATTAGAAGATAATTATGTAAATTAAAGGTAATAATATTTCATCAATATTGCATTACGAATATTAAAAATAATAATTATTTATAAATGACATTATTTATATCATGAAAGATTTACAGGTATAAATAATATATGTTATATATTAATATTTTTATATTAAAAATATATTAACATTTACGTTATCAGATATTCATTTAAGAAAATTGATTAAATTATTAATAAAAATCATAATTTAATTTGATATTATATTTTATTTATAGTTTTAAATAATTATATATAAACGTATTATTCTTAAAATATATACACAAATCTATTTAAGTTAAAACTTATGTCCTAAACTTAAATATTTAAGTAAGTTAAATACAACATTTTTTTTTTTTTTTTACATTCATCCTCTTCCTTGCACACATATCCACCCTCAACACTTTTTCTTTTCTTTCTTTATCACTTAAAAAAATTTTAAAATAAAAAGCTTTTTAAGAACATCATCGAACCCCACACAAAACCCTTTCCTTTTTTACTGCCAAAGAACATCTCCGAATCTTTACTCAACTTTTTTTATTCCTTCACTTTTTTTATAATTTGACCTCACTTTTTTTCTCTTTTTTTTTTATATAAAAATCTTAAAAATTAAAAAATCGTAATTTCAGAGGAAGTTATAGTGAGCTAAAGTAGAAAAAGGAGAAAGAAAAAGAAAAGAGAGAGAACTAGCAACGGGTAGGGAGAAGGAAAAGGAGAGGGAGTAAGAGAAGAAATAAAAATAGGGATAAAGGTTTTCAAACCCCCGAAAACGGTGCCGTATTTATATTTTAGTTAATTTTTTTTATCTCTTTATTGTTCCCATTGACCTTATGTTTGTTTAATTCTTTTACTTGTCGTTATTTATTTTTTTTTTTTGCTATTTTACCTTTCATTTTCTTATTTTTATTAGTTTTTTTTATTAAATTTCTATATTTATCTTTTATTTATTTATTTATTTTTGTTCTTTATTTATTTTATCTCTTATTTATTTATTTTATTTATTTATTGTTATAATATATAAATTGGTAAACTTATTATTAGATGTAATTTTTAAAAATTATCGCTTAATAAAATTTGTTTTATTTAAAATAGAGTTTCAAAATTGGCTTAAGCTTATTGCTCGTGGCCAAACGCAACCTAAAGCTTATGGAAGCCTATATAAAAAGGGTAATGGCATAGTCTCCCTACTGCAGTTTTCTTCTGTTTCTATTCTCTCCCATAGCTTTGTTCTTTTTCGCTCGCCATCCCAACCCTAAAGCTTAACCCTCGAAGCTTTCATAACTCTCAAATCTCATTCATATCTCTGGACTTCAGGAAGAAGAGCAAAAACAGTGCATCACCCGAAACTTACTGCTGGTCCTGAAAGCTGTAAGAGCTCTCTCCACACCACCCCTAAGTTAAAATTTTGAAGTAAAATTTGTTGCATTCTTGTAGATATAAGGCTTCTCTCTGTTTTGGGATAGAATAGTCCAATTATGAATCAAACATTGATGGCAATAATGGGTTTTCTGGTTTTTCTTTTTGCCGTCTGTGAAGACAACAAAAAAAGTGTTTTTAACATTGTAGATATTTGGTCTGAGAATTAGTATATGATGATGAATGCTAGATGAATTTGTTGGTTTGCTTTAATTTTCTATTCTGTTTTTTCTTTTATTTTCTTTTCGATATGAGTTTGAGTTACATGCATGTAATTTTTTTTTTTTTACAATAATTTACTATATTTATTTGTTTATTAATTTTTATCATATTAAAGCATATGGGCAGACATAGGATGGAGATGAAATTGATAGAGAATGAGAAGGCTCGAAAGAAGGTTTTTGAAAAAAGAAGGAATAATTTGTTAAAGAAGGCCAAAGAGTTACTAATTCTTTGTGATATTAAGATATTGCTCATTATCTATGAACTAGATAAACAGAAACCTGAGATTTGGCCTGGTAATGATGAGGAAGCTGAACAAATCATCAACAGGTTCAAGCAGCAGCTTGTTAGAGGTGACTGCAGAACAGCTGGTGATTCTTTTTCAAGTAAGAAGAAAAGATTTGATAGGAAATTTGCTATATCAGATCATAAGAGTATCATCATAAGAAAAGTTGTGTTATGAATTGGATGATAAGATTGCTGCTGTGATAAATGAAATAAAATCAAAACAGGTCCTGACTGAAGGACCTAGATCAGCAAAGATCTTGCCAGACAGTCAAGGAATAGGATTTTTAGACAAGGAGAAGAGAAAAGAAGTTGTTATCTACCAAGAGCCTGTTCATGATATCCAACAAGATCAGAGTTTTCAGATGCTTTCCCATAACCCAAATTTCATGGAAAGTCCTATGATGATATCGACGATGATGCAGAATGGTATCAGCTATCCTGAATTTGATGGTAGTTCCAGTAATAGTAGTAATATTCCTTATGTTCCGTTGCCAATTGATTCTGTCCATCCATCTTGGATGCCACCAGCTTACATTGATGGTGTCAAGTTTTCCCCGAGTGGAATGCTTCGGGCTAACCATTTTTTTTTTTTTTTGTATTAGCCATCAAAGTGTCCAGAGCTTTGTTTTAGTGGTTAAAGACAAATAAATATATTTTTTATGTTTGACTGATTTCTAGAAATACAGTATAGTATTGATATTCTTGGGTAGCTGACATTTTATTTTGATTAACAACTTTTATATTGTTGTCCTAGTCTCTTGTATATGCTTTTTTTCCTCTTAGTCAAAGGAATAAATTGATGAATGGTTGATGAGAAAACAAGTTAGGAAACCATGAGAACAATAGACGAATTGTAAAAATCAAAGCCAAAAACGGCTATGTTGGCTCAGTTATATATATATAAAATATGAAAGAAAAACTACATATGTTGACAACATATCAGACACCTGGACTGCAACTTTGATGAAAAACCAAAATTTGACTCCTATCATTAATTAGTTTTGGATACTTATCATCGCATTAATGAATTTTAAAAAAATAATCTAAAAAATTAATATTACGAATGATCTTTAAATTATAATTAAACCATATATTATATATCATATATAATATTATATTATAGGATACATGATTATCTAATAAAATTTGTTTATATAGACACTTAGGTAAATGGTTTATTTATTTGACACATAGGAAATTTGTCAGATAAGATAATTTTTCTTTTTATACTATTTATCAATTAAATGAAATAAATAAATATATTTTAAATAATTAATAATTAATTATCTAAATATATATTATATTTTAAATCAAGTGTTGATCTAATTTATAATTCACAAATTAAAGAATCTAAAAGATAAATATTTTAAATTTAAAAAAAGTGAAGAATCAAATTCAAGATTAAATCAAGAAATAAAAATTTAAAACTTTAAAATGTCAAAGAATATTTTTATCTTAATAAATTCCCTCATAATTTTTATTTTTTAAATTTCTTTAAATTTTGAAATCATAATATCACTTTTTATGTTGTTTAAATTTGAAATATATTTATCAATTTAAATTAAATAAATTTATTTCAAAACTCTATTTTTAATTATAAAAAAATATAATAAAAACTTTGTGCGTCACATGGGTTAAAAGGCTAGTATTCTATATGTTACCTGAATTTTAAAAATTTATAACGTAGTATATAAATTATAAATATGTTAATTATCATAAAAATATGATTGTTTGTCTTTCATATATCATAATTTAAAATTAATCATATTAGAGGTAAATACCATATTGATTACAGATTTATAGTTTAAGTATTATATTAAAAAAATTTTAAATTTAAAGATCATATTAAATATTTTATTATAGTTTAGGGTTTATTTATGGCAGTAATACTAATCTAAAATCAACACCATAGAAGTAACATGATTCTAATATTAATAGTCATTTTGCCTATACCTCGTAATTCATATTATCATGTTATGTTTTATGTTAGAAATAATTTCAAACACGACATAAATACTTAAATGACAAATAATCTAAAAATGAACATGACACATTTATTATATATGTTGAACGTGACACGACATGAGTAATATGTTTAAATTTTATTTATTTACCACAACTTAAATAACATGACATGAAACGATTAACACGATTAAATATGAATAACACGATTAGACACGATTAATCTATTTATTTAAACAAAAATTTATCATTTAAATTAGTATTCAATAACAAATTATATAAAAATTAATAATTTATAATTTATTTAAATATCAAAATAATATGATAAATACAACTATTAATTTATTTAAGAAATAAATTAAAATAATTTTAATAATTCGTATGTTCTATATACTTGCATGAATTGTACTGTGTCTTAAACGTATCATCAGTGTTTGACACGAATATTATTCGTATTTTAATTATATTGACATAATTAAAATATAAAATTATTATATTTAAATTTTCATATCATTTTTATATCATATTATCATATCATATTTAAAATTATTATATTTAATTTTATCAATTACAAGAAAGAACTAAGATTAAACCATACATCCCTACCAAAGAATAGGACAAGTAGGATTGGAAAGATTCCAAACTAAAACCATAACCAACCCCTTGTCCAAATCAAAACCCAAGCCCAAACCTACAACCAGCCCCAACCCCAAACACAAGCTTCAAATGGTTCTAAGGCCATGCACCAAACCCAACTCCCCCAGCAAAAGCGAAATGCCACAGTCAACCCCAGCACCGCCCCCCGGGCCTAATACATTCTTCTCTAATTTCTAGTGGCTTTGACGGAGGAAATCTGACAGTGGAAATCGTTTGCCTTTCTTTTTCTTTTTTTGTGTTTCCTTCCCAGAATTTGTGTCTTTGGATTTGGTTTTCAGGGAAGTGCAGAGTGGAAAGGAGGTAACTTTATCTGTTGTGTTGGATAATATAAATGTCTGTGGATTTGTATTCCCAGTTGTCGGCTTCTTTATTTTCTTATTTGAACTTTGAAGCTATGAATCCAAAGTATTTGGGTGGCTCACAAATCCAAGTTTTTCAATTTCTTTTTTATAATATTATCAATGTCCATTAATAAACTCCAGCTGTGCGTTGTCGTACCGGTACGAATAAAGTAGGGAGGTTGCTAGAGGTTGATAGTCAATATAAAATATAATCAAATCATCAAAGATCATAACAAAAATTTTTTTAATTTAATTTTTTATACAATTGATTTTAAAGTATATGATAAAAGATTTAGTGTATTGTTGTTATTGTATCAATGTCTCTTTATTATATCGAAATATTTAAGATAATATTTTAATTTTAAAAGATTTTAAAAGTTATTTAAATTATAAATTTATTAATTAATATGATATTTAAAAAATTATATATTCATCATGTATTGTTATATAGAATTAATCAAATTAAGATAAATATGATATTAATTTACAAATTTATAATTCTAATGTTACATTAAAAATTTTTAAAATTTAAATATTAGATTAAATAATTTATTTTAATTCAAAAATAATTTATAATATTAATTTTTTAATATAAATATGCATTTTTTTTGTGATATATAATGTTAATTTTTATTTATTTAGGTTCGGTATGATTCCAACTTTTGCTTTTTTAATAAAAAATAAAAAATAAGAAAACAAAAATACCGATCAAATGAATATTTTTTATAAAAAATAATTCTTAAGTTAAAAAAAGGAGGATTATGAAAAGTTATCGTATATGAACCGGGTTTAAACAGTTTCAGGTTAACCCACTTGCACATGGGAAAAGCAACTTCAAACTTGCTTTTGATTCTTCGCAAATAAATCTATATAAATAATTAAAATTATTTTTTACTTATAATTTACATAGCGACATTAATTTTATCTTAAAAAATAATTTAAAGAGGATTTTTAGAGTTAATGTTTATATTTGAAGTTAAAATAATTTTTGTCATATATTAAAAAGTTACCAACTCATATGTTTTTGCTTTGATTTTTTTTGTTTTTGTCGCTTTCTTTTTAATTTTAATTTTTTGTTATTTTAATTACTTGAAAATATAAAAAAAAAAAAAACAAAAAGTAAGGATTAGACAAAGAAATTTATAATTTTTTATAATTATTTTTATTTATTTGTATCATGTGAATTAAAATTTTCTAATAAATAAAAATTACTCTGATGATGAAATTAAAACAATATTGTTACCAAAATAATTAAAAAGAATATTTGAATCCAAATTGATTCTTGCGTAAGATATATTATTGAATAAAAAATTTATCTTTAATGGAGTACTTACTTGGCACTATCTTATCAATTATAAAGTATCACGTAATATTATTATATTAATTATCAATATATCATATGATATAATCATTAATATATTAATGACACGACAGCATATTATTAGAAACTAATAGCTTAGTCATAAAAAAAATCTAATCAAAATTAAAGTGATTAAATTAAAAAATGTATAATTATATAACTATTTTAAAAAAATTTATATATAATTAAGTGATTAATTATGTATTTTTTCTTCTATTCTTCTATTTAATGTAGGCACTAATGACTCTCACTTAATCTTTAATAATCCATATTTCTTTAGTGAAATTAAATATTTTATAAATGACATTTATAATAATATTATGTATAATAAGTTTACACGGTAATGTAATTATAAGATTATAGCGTAAACTTATTATATATTATTATGATTATTATTATAAGATAATCATGTAAATTAAAGGTAATAATATTTCACCAATATTGCATTACGAATATTAAAAGTAATAATTATTTATAAATGACATAATTTATATCATGAAATACTTAGAGGTATAAATAATATATATTATATATTAATATTTTTTATATTAAAAATATATTAACATTTATTTTATCAAATATTCATTTGAGAAAATTGATTAAATTACTAATAAAAATCATAATTTAATTTGATATTATACTTTATTTATACTTTTTAAATAATTTTATGTAAACGTATTATTCTTAAAATATATACACAAATCTATTTAAGTTAAAACTTGTGCCCTAAACTTAAATATTTAAGTAATAAATACAACATTTGTTTTTTATATTCATCATCTTTCTTTCACACATATCCACCCTTAACACTTTTTTTTTTCTTTCTTTATCACTTAAAAAAATTTTAAAATAAAAAGCTTTTTACGAGCATCATCGAACCCCACACAAACCCTTTTTTTTACTGCCAAATAAAATCTCCGAACCTTTACTCAACTTTTTTTATTCCTTCTCCCTTTTTATAATTTGACCTCATTTTTTTCTCTTTTTTTTATATAAAAATCTTTAAAAATAAAAACTCATAATTCCAGAAGAAGTTATAGTGAGATAAAGCAGAAAAAGAGAAAAGAAAAGGAAAAGAGAGAAGTAGCAACGGGCAGGGAGAAGGAATAAGAGAAGAAAAAAAAAAAAATCAAATATAGGTTTTCAAACTCCCGAAAACGGTGCCGTTTTAATTTTGAGTTAATTTTTTTTTATCTCTTTATTGTTCCTATTGACCTAAATTTCTTTTTATCTCTTTATTGTACCTTTTGACCTTATGTCTGTTTAATTCTTTTACTTATCTTTATTCATTTTTTTTTCTGTTTTACCTTTCATTTTCTTATTTTTATTAGCTTTTTATTTAATTTCTTTATTTGTCTTTTATTTATTTAATTTTGTTCTTTATTTCTTTTGTCTCCTTTTTATTTATTCTATTTTTCCTTTATTTATTTCTAATGAATTATACTTATTTAAATCTCAAAATAATTTTAATATTTAGTACTTATTTAAATATCAAAATTTTTTAATATTAATATATAATGCATTTACATTAAATATTAATGAAAAGTATTAATATTTACATTTATCTTGTATATTCTTACGTAAAAATATTTTTATTATCATGTCTTTTGTACTTTTTTTTAAAAATTTATCATCGCACTTCATATTCTTATCATATTATACCCATATTATAAGTAGGGGTTAGGGAAAATGAAAAAAATCGAAAATCAATTCGAAATCATAATATTCGGTTTGATTTGAAATGATTTTTTTATTTTATTCGGATTAAGTTTGAATATTAAATGTATATATTATATTTGAATTAAATTTCAAATTAAAAAGTAAAAAATGAAAAAAAAATGGAATCTAATTGAATTATATAATTTTATTTGCTTTTGTATCTATTTAAATTATTATTATTTTTTATCTAAATTTATTTAAATATATTCAAAATAGCACTAAAATAATATATAAAAATAAAAATTAAATTAAAAAACCAATCAACTGAACCAAACTAGTAGAATTCGGTTAGGATTAATTTAAAAAAAAAATCAATTCGAATTTAAATCAAATTTTAAAAATTCATAATAATATATATTATCTAAAAATTCAAATCAAATACAATTCCATCTAAATCATTATCACCTCAAATTATAAGTTTGTATCCATGCTTCAAAGGTGAAGAGCCATCACCTCAAATCATGAGTTTGTGTCCATGCTTAAAAGGTGAAGAGCCACATTTTTCATCTGCTTACATTTTCTTGGTTGGGGAGAATTACAATTCCATTCCCTTTACTTTCCTTGTGGCCTGTTTATTCTATTATTTGGTTCATTTTTTAGCAAATAATAGCTATTTTATGGAATATCAATTCTTTGAAAATAAGGAATAACAATTCTCTTTTCTCTTCTAAAATTTACAATTCTATATCCATAAAGATTTGAAAATAATAATTATGGACAATTTTCTCCTTATATATTTAGTTAATTATAAATTTGTCCTTACATATTTAATTATAATATTTAATTATATAATAAATTAATATTAATTAAATTAAATAATTAATTAAATAATGTTTAATAATATTAAAATAACAAAAAAATCTTATTAAATTAATATTTCATATATAATATTATTCAAACAATATTATAATATTATTAAATTAATATTTAATATCAAAATATTATTAACATGGGAAAGGATCCTATCCACTACTTAAAAATTAGTGAAAGTTTCCATTGTTTTACTTAAAAAGGTATTTGGTTCGTGAAATTTTATATTTTGGAAGAGAAAGTGATTTAAGGAGGAAGTGATAATAAAAGAGAATGTGTGATTCATGAGTTTTGTTGATTTAGAGAATGTAAGATTTTTGTATTTAGTTTATTGGAATGTAAGATTACTTAATAAAGTCTTTTACGTTTTATTTTTTTATATTTTCAATAAAAACTACATTTTTTATTTTAAAAAATTTCTCTTTTAAAAAAAATGTATTTTTATCTTAGAAACATCATCTTTATTGAATTCTAAAAAATTTATTTTTTATATTTTCAACAAAAGACTGCTTTTTTGTCTTAGAAACATCTTTTTTTTCAACAAAAACTATATTTTTGTCTTAAAAAGTTATCTTTCCATGTTACAACAAAAACTGCATTTTTATTTTAAAAATTTTATCTTTTCAACAAAAATTAAGTTTTGATCTTAAAAACGTGGTCTTTGTTAAAATTTGAAAAATAATATTTTTCATATTTTTAATAAAAATCTTTTTTTATTTTAAAAATATCATTTTTTAATTATGAAAAATATATTTTTTCATGTTTTCAACAAAAACTATTTTTTTTTATCTTAGAAACAACGTTTTTTCAATAAAGACTGCATTTTTTATTTTAGAATATTGTCTTTATTGAATTCTGAAAAATATTGTTTTCATATTTACAATAAAGATTGCGTTTTTATCGTAAAAAAATTTATCTTTTCAATAAAAATTATATTTTTATCTTAAAAATATCATTTTTGTTAAATTCTGAAAAATAAATATTTTTCATATTTTTAACAAAAGCCACACATTTTATTTTAAAAATATCATTTTTGTTGGATTATGAAAAATAGTTTTTTTTTCATATTTTCAACAAGGACTGCATTTTAAAGATAAATAATGTTGTTAATATAATCTAAAAATGCAATCAAATGAGGGCAAGTGGAGAAAAAATTTTACTTTCTTTTTGGAATCTGAAAAAAATTTTAGAGAAAAGAGAGTTTTTAATTCACCCTACTTTTTCACTTTTTGATACTATTGGAAATCTTAAAAATCTTAGTAATCACATTCTAAAAAAAATCGTAATAATCACATTCTAATGAACCAAACCAAGAAATTAAATTACAAAAAGTAAATTTCGGAGGAAAATTATTTTTCCTGAATCAAATGTCCTCTAAGGGTAATAAATGCGCTTTCAATTAAATCTATGATGAATATTTGTTTGAATTATATTTATCTTTTTAATTAATTTTTATTTATTTTATATTTAATTTAAAATTATTAAATTTCAACTATATATTTAGTTGATAGTGCATTTATCACCATTAGATAAAGTAGTGAAAACTTTCACTAATTTTTAAGTTGTGGATATGATCATTTCCCTATAACTTAATATTAAATATTATAAAAAATTATTAAATAATAGTGTATACTTAAATAATATTAAAATAATAAGAAAATATGATAATATTAGTTGAATAATATTAAAATATTATTAAGTTAATATTAAAATAATGAAAAACTATTAAAATAATACTTAATATTCAAACATTACTAAAATATATTAAATATTAAATAATATTAAAGCAATATTAAATATGAAAATAGTAACTAAATTAATATTTAGTATAAAATATTATTCAAATAATACTAAATATTAAAATATTATTAAAATAATATTTGGTATTAAAATATTATTATTTATTCAGTTTATATTAACATTTTTAAAAATTGATAAATTTATAATATTAAAATAATATTAAAATATTACAAAATTTTGTTAAATAATATTAAATTATTTTAAATTAACAATTAATATTAAAAATATAAATAATATAATAATTAAAATTAAAAATTTATTAAAATTAAAATTTAATACTTAATATTAAAATATTATTAATATTAATATTTAATATAAATATTACTAAAATATTTACTATTATTAAATTGAATTTTTAATATTGTTAAACTAAGAATTAATATTGTTCAATAATATTTAATATTATTAAATAATAGTTAATTTTATGAAATTAAAATTTAATAATATTAAATTAATATTGAATATTATTAATTAATATATAATATGATTAAATTAATATTTAATTTTTATTAAACTAATTTCTAATTTTATGAAATTAATCTTAATTAAAATATTAATATTTAATATTACTTAATAATATATAATTATTTAAATATATAATTATTAATATGTTATTCATTTTAATAATTAATAATTGTGATAATAAATTACAAGGGTAAAATGATCTTTTAGATAAATTTCATCTAATTTTTTAGAACTAATCAAATTATTAATACTAATTCCACAATTATTCAGCGAAACTTCATAATATATATTTTATTTTATTCCTCCTAATTTTTGTTTTCACAAATTATTAATTCCATTCTCTTTTTATTTCATTTCGCAAGCAAACTAAACGTGTCATTACATCCTGGAAGATTTTAGCCAATTAATTTACATCTTTGTCCTTATCTTCATGCTCGTGAAATTGGGCTTTGGGCTTATTACATAAAAAAAAAAGGGTATTCTATAATATTCTTTTATTTTCTCTTCTTTCTGACCAAAATTGTCAATAATATAGTGCACAAGTGATTCGTGTGCCGTTTTTCTCTAATATAAAAACATCGATTTGTTGTTGGCGGCTATACGGGCAAGAAATGACCCAACGCCTATTCTTAAAAATTAAAAAAAAAAAAAGAGTTCACTAAATTAATACCATATGATAACAACATCGCAACTCTCAATAATAAGAAAAAGAATTCAACGGGAAACGTGAATTAATTTTGATGTGATCATCTTCCCCGAAATGAAGACATGATTTAACGTAATTAAGAAGGCTCCATTAAAAGCTAGCGAAAACATATAATTATATAAATATATATTATATAAAACGATTAAAATCTAAACCTAATAGTAGAACACAATTTGCTAAAATAATTGCAGTTGTTTCTTTTTTTTGTTCTAAAAAATATCATTCTTCTATCTATAAATTACGAATTTTTTATATAAAAAAAATTACATCCAATTTAAAATCTAGAAAATTAAGGGAAAAAAAATAGAGCTTAGAGTTGAATAGTGGTAGTGGTTGTTGGCTATATAACAAGATATTAGGCAATATATCTTGATTGAAGAGGGGCCATGGTTAGTTAAAGCTGTGAAATAGAAGCAACAAACACATAGACAAATAATAATAATAATAATAATGATTAACCTTACTTAAAAAATGACTTTGAAGAAAGCATCTCTTAATCTTAGCTAACTCATTATAGTAAACAAATATGGAAACAAAATCCCTCCAAACCACTTCCCCTTCCCTTTCCCAATCCCATCTATTCTCCAACTCACATTCTTTCTTACCACGCCAAAACATTCCCCCCCAACCAAACACTTTTTCCTCACTCACCTCTCTAACTAAATTCCCATATAAATATTATATGTCTAGATTTTGTCCCCATTATTTATTTCTCACCTTTTCTTTCTTCTACGACAACTGTTTCACTATTCTTTTATAATTAAGGTTCCTTGTTGGGAAAATTTTGGCCCCAATTCAAGGATTTTCGAGTGTTCCTCCTTCTAAATTGGAAAATCCAAGGTACAAATTAACTAAAATTGATCAATTTATGCATCTTATCAAAACTCAAATTTGGTTTTTTTTGTTTGTTTTTATATTTGAACCAATCAGGGTTTAATTTTTAATAATATTTTTCGACATATTATCAACGTATTAAATGACTGTTGGTCAAATTTTAAGTTTTTCTGTAAAAATTCAATCATTGAAAATCTAAATTGATCTTTTGTATTTGTACTCGTAAAAATCGAGTAGTTGATTTCATTTTTCTTTTGAGGAAAAGAGAAATTATTCACTTGTTATTCAATTTTTTTCTTGTCTAAAATGTTATTTATTTTCTATTTTGATGCTTGCTTTTGCTTGAACCTAGTGCAGCAAGATATTCATCATGGAGAAACCAACAGCTCCATCTTCCAATCGGAATACAACCTCCGCCCCCACCGCCACCTCGTCCACCACCGTGGACAGCCAAAACTATGTATCACCCCCGCCATCTCCACTTCAAAACCACCACCAATATTACCAACAAGATATAGCTATGGACTTCTCTTCAATGTACAACTTCATTTTCCCACCAAAATCTGCTCTCCCTCTTTCCCTTTCCCTCCCACCTTCCTGTTGCTCTTCCTCGGATGACCTCCACCTTAATCTCAAGGTCACATCTGACGTCATTGCCACCGAGCACCGCCTCAACCAGGCTCATCTCGTTCTCGAGTATCAGCAACTATGTGACCACTACGACCTGTGCCGTTCTCGCCTCCAAAATCTCATCAGAGAGATCGAAACGCTGCGTAATGAGAATAGCGATCTTCGGGTGGCCAACATTGAGTTGATCAAGCTTTTAAGCCTGTCGTCCCAAGCTGCCACGGATAATCGAAACCTCCAATGTGAAGAACTGCCGGATTTGAGCGTGAAAAGGTGGGAGAGGAGGAATAACAGCGCGCAGAGGAGTTCACTGCCGAAGAGCGTTTCAGTGAGGTCAAGTGGTTATCTTAACGTCAACCAACAGCAAGGTTCGAGCAACCGGCAGCGAGTCGTAAACCCGTCGGTGAGTTAGTGTTTTTCCAATGCCTGTGAAGGAGAGAAATTATTTATTAATATATAGGTTCTTCTATTACATAAGTCTTTTCTCTTTTTTGAAAAGATTGAGAATTAATGGAATAATGCATAATTATGTAATTAGACTCTAATTTCTCGTATTTAGTCTCAAATATTTAAATTAAAAAATATTCTTTTATTAGAAAATTGATTTTACTATGATATTTTAAATAATAATTGTTAGTATTTTGTTTTTTAGAGATTTTAAAAATTATGATATATTTTGGTTATTTTTAAATTTATTTAGATAAATATCAAATTATGCAAGTATTTTTTGATAAATTATTCATATGATGAAATTATTATAGGTTGTAAAATAAATTCGATCATGAAAATTTATTTTAGAAAGCTTGAACTCAAATTCATTCGAACCTAATTAAAAAAAAAAATTAAACCCAAACCAAGTAAAATAAATCCGAACTCAAACTCAATTTGAATTAGAAAAGGCTAAAATGATTAAATCTTCCATAAATTTGAAAAATGACCTAACCTAAACTAACTTATACTCAAAATGTCCCAAACTTAAATATATTCAAACCCAAAACAACCTAAAACTTAAAATGACCTAATCCAAGCTTACCCCTCGATTGCTGCCTCTAGTTATAAGGGCCAACATAGGAGATTTGAACCATACATTCGGTTCTCTTTGAAGAGTAACAAAACAAAAGGTTTTGTTTTATACACACACATATATATATATATATATATATATATATATATATATAAATGGAATTTGAACTTTTTTTTTTGAAAAAAAAAAAAAAAACACCCAAACATTGGTTCAGGTCTTGTTAATTTATTTTGATTGTTAAATACATATGATACAGAAAGCAATTGTATATTGGGAGAAAAAGTACTTGGTATTCTTTTATTTTATCAATTTGAGTATAAAAGATGTAAAGAGGCAAAATTGCTTACTATTGTGACTGATGTTAATTTACAAGGTTCAGTTTTTGGTAATAAATAGTATTAAAACCTAGTAATTGTAGCATATTTAAGAATTGTACTGAACCATATTTAAGCATATTCTTTTAATATATAGTAATATAGTTAAGCCGTTGTGCCACTTCTACTGAGCTCAAAAAATGAGTAGAATGAGATTTGATTATGGATTTTATATATATACTTGAGTTATAATATATAATCTTAGATCTTTCTCACAGACTATGCCCTGGTTCAGATTTTCCAAAGTCAAGCATGAGAATATTTTATTATATATAATTATAATTTAATTTTAAAATATAATTACAAATATTAGCATTCAACAATTCATTAAGTTGATTTTCTCTTTAAACATATATGTTGTGTATGATTCTTCTTGTATTTGCACGGTTTTAATAGGAAATATATCATAACTTTGTCAAATTAATATGCAGCCGCAGGTGTATGTGCCATCTGAGTCAAGAAGAGAAGACAAGGCAATTGAATTCGATGTACACAATCAAGGAACGGTTAAGACAGAGCTGTGCAACAAATGGCAGGAGACCGGCACATGCCCCTACGGCGACCATTGCCAGTTTGCCCATGGCATCACAGAGCTACGTCCTGTTATTAGGCATCCAAGGTACAAAACCGAGGTTTGTCGGATGGTCCTTGCCGGCGAGACCTGTCCGTATGGCCACAGGTGTCACTTCCGTCACTCTCTTACTGAACACGAACAACTACTAATTTCGCGTTAATTCAAATTATTCGGCTCATAGAACTGTAAATATTTTGATGCTAATAAAATCAGAAGTATCTGCAAGAAAGTAGTAGGGTTCAAAGTCTTAATTATAATAATCCAATAATTTTTTGTGATAAATGGGGTTACATACCGAAGTAATGTGTGATATCTACTGTTTTATTAATTGTATGTTATGTACGAGAATTGTTTATATATAAGAGGACGTGATGATCAATGTATCACATGCAAATTTTGTTTAACCATTTTTAGGACTTGAATTGAGGCAAGTGATATAAAAAAAATAATTCTTTTGATAAAAGTACACTGCAAATGTACAACAGAAATGCCAAACAAAAAACAAAAAAAAAATGGAAGAAGACCAACCAAAACAACAAACTTGAACGTTTGCAATGATGATGTTGTTTGGTGGCAGTGTGCGACTTTCAATTCAAGTTAGTTAAAGTATTATAAATTGTCAACATTTTGCCTTGATCAATACTTTCTCCATGTTTCCTTTGCATCATCACAGCTTTTGATTGCATGCGTTACGGTTTCTACCTGTTGGCCGCACCTTACATAATATTTCTTTTTTGTAAGATTTTTATAAACAGGGATGATACCATGATTCAATTTCCAGCCAAATACTATGATCTTGTTTGGAACACCCGATCTCCATAGCTTGTGCCAAAATGAATCATTTGCATTTCAATTTTCCAGACTTGCTCCAGACTGATTGCCACGACCGAGATTAATCATATGAGGCACTCCTCACAACATACTCCCCATTCTTTTCAAATCTCCATATGAGTTCATCGGGTTGCACCATCCTGCTCAACTGGCAGCGGCAGATTCAGGATTTTTTCTCCAAGTATCCAATTGTTGCCGTGGATATCTTGTTGGGTGTTGGTTGGCTGTGAGTTTTAATTGGATATTGGATGGTGAAAGTGAGTGGAGTATTAGAAAGTTAATAAAGATGCGTTCAACTTAAAATTCTGAGAATATCCAGGAAAAATTTTGAGGTGTCCATAACTTTTTTTTTTAATTTTTTTGTTTTTCAATCTTTGGAAGTCTCCATACACATTCTACTATAGCATTTGCATCCACCGCTATCAGCGGGATAGAACAAATCATCTCAGCATCCTCTGTTGAAAGCACCTTCTAGACCAGCTTATCTCTCCAGCATCTTGGATCAGGATCAATCAGGTCAGCCACTCTTGCATCAGTCTTTGATCAGTACATATGTCATGCCAAGCAGTCGAAGGGAGTAAGCGGGCTGTTTCAATCCCACATCAGAAAGAAAAATCGCTGAGAATATAAGCATTGGTACTACAAACCTCAGTAATCTAGTTTTGCTGAGAGAGAATAATGGTCATGTGACACATGGACCTAGCATTGCATCCGAGGAAATCCATTTGTCTTGCCAAATCCTTATTTTGTTCCCATCACCAACCCTCCATTGAAGACCTTGCTTAGCAGCATTTCTGACTGTCCATATGTTTCTCCACGTAAATGAATATCGCCAGCTATGTTTCGTATATATATATTTTTTGTCTGTTTTCTTTAGTTTGGTGGAAGGAAAAAAAATTATTGACGATCAGCTCATCTAAATTAAGAAAAACTCCCCCTTACAATGTTCAAAGCTTGAAAAAAGCAAATGCAAATTTACATATGCTAACATAATCAAAGTTGTATTAAATTAATTGGTACCAAATTGAACATTTCAACATAATTTAAGTGTCTGATATTAATTTTAAATTAACCTTTTATTTTTATTTTTACTTTTGGGTGTAAGATTAAAGGTTAAAATCTTTGAGAAAAGTTTAGCATATATCATTTTTTTTTTTTTTTTTTATACTTGACACGGCGAGAGAGTGAATCCTGATCATTGAACACTAAACGGCCAACCGCAAGGCTGTTGGCAGCGCATATATGCAAGAAAATATAAATGGTTCTAAACCTAATAGAAATTTATGTAGCAAATGGAACTGTTATTTAAATATTTTGTAAATGATGATTCTGCCTTTAAATTCACTGCATATACACTAGTGTTGCTTGTTGTCGATCAGAAACATGGATCAGAAAGTTCAGACAGCGAAATCCATCTTTCCCCTTCTTAAATTTTAGATGTAAACACCCGTATGCAGTAAGTAGAAAGGATCAAACATGAAACAATTGCTTGGAATGTCCAATTGAATGGAATGCAGTATGTTGAATGGACTATACAATTGATTGCTTGGAATGTGAAGAAGTACACAGCTACGGGTCATGTAGAAATTATTGTTATTTTCAATCAAACAGCAGCATATGTTAGAGCATGCTCAATGGTAGTTTGGGAGCATGGATTTGAAGATCTTAGCAAGTTGATGTAGCTATAAAACTCCTTTTTGTTTCTACTGTAGCAAGTTCTTCCTGCTTTTGCCTGAATGAAAATCTGCATTTATTAATAGCAGAAACTTTAATTATTGAGAGAATCAAGAATTCTTGACATCATCTCAATGAATTCACACAAAAGAAAAAAAAATGAACTGGTATTTAACTGCTTCTGGTTTGGCCGCACACAGCGTCCACATACCTGGTAATGGAAAACTAAACTTCAATCAATTGAGCGGAAAAAATCAGTTTTTGCAGTTTTTAAGGATGAAAGCTAATCCCCACACCTGGAGATCAACTGGCTTCTGTTTTCTCACTGGTCTAACATACCATACAAGTGAAGCAACATGAATTTAATCTAATGGTAGATATCCTTAAACTGAAGTTTACTCCAGAAGGTGCTCAACTTTTCCAGGCCAACTCAGATGACAGACTCCAGGTAGGCTTAGAGGAATCAGATTCTTCTGCCATTCAATAATAATTAAATGACTTGCAAACAACATCACATTAATCACACCAGAAGGGAAAAAACCAGTATTAGTAATTGCTAATATGAAACTATGACAGACAATATTGAATTTATGGACAGCCTCAATTGCCTGTTTTGCTCAACACCATGAAAACATCTATATTTCAACCTGAATCTGACGTTACCTTCTGTGCACGTCTTGTCCTGTTCTATTAATAAAAAGAACTTGTTCCTTCAACGGATTTTGAGTTAAAACAACTAAGCTAATTAATTATATGGAGGTCAAAAGCAATACAAAACGCACATTCATCTTTGTTGAAGCAAGTGCAATCATAACAAGCGCGTGTACTGATAATCAGTGAGTTTAGAATTCAAATTTTGAGTATAGAATACAGATGTGATTCTATAAACAGATTTGTAGCTTGTGATTCTACATGTAAGTTATAAATTTTCCTTACTGGGCAAGTTCATTACAGGTTTTGGTGAGAAGTAATGTTAATAACCTTCCCTGTGCACTGCCCATTCTTACTTTAAAGTGACGCTATACATGGTTAAATTAGCTCAACATTACCACACACTTAATGCTAATTCCTCAGCCTGCACTAAAAATTATTGCTTGTTGCCTTAAAGTATTCACTTACCTTTCCACTTCGCTTTTATGTATCACCCTCACTCACTATTTAAGGGACTATCCCTTGAGTCTTGACATGAGCCATGGACTTGAATCAATCTATGGAGTTCACTCCTTCTGCAACCTCTTCTCCTCAGATTCATAACTTCATGCCAATGACTTCTTTCATGTTGCCTTTTCACCAGCCTTCCAAGGAGGTGAAGCTCATACTCCACCCTGATCAATTCTGTTCTTGTATATAATACCTTTTTTTTTTTTTGCCTATATGAAGATCATATTTGATTTATGTATACTATCCTCATTATTCATTATAATCTTCTTTTTTTGTTTGGGGCTCCTTATGTGAAGGACGGTGAAGAAGTGAAGCACTCACTTCTTCTGCTTCAGAAGCGCAATTTAGAGTTGTTCTGGTACCAACAAATGATGGAGATTCATAACATATCAGGTCCCTTATTTATCAATTTATCTCAGTTTCTGCATCTTTAGTATATATAGATTTGTCAGATTACATTGTATAAATTTGATTTGTCTGATACATATATATATATATATATATATATAGATATGACTAAGAACATAACAGAAATAAGAAAACCTCAAGCATAGGTTCTTTTTGAGTGTGAAACGAATGAAGGGCACTAATATGCTGTATTATGTCTTCCATTGCAGTCAATTTTATTTACCTTTCCCCTTTTTATTTTATTCTTTTATTTCTTTTTCCACTGATTGCTGTGTATGTTTGCTTTTGTGCTGAATTTTAGTTTTCAAGAGCCACCATCAGCTACCTCTAGCAAGGATCAAGAGGATTATGAAATCTGATAAAGATGTGAAGGTTTATTACAAATTGATCTGATTTTATCCTTCATTTTCAACTTTGATAGATACATTATTCTTCATATCAAGCCATAAGTTTCCTATAGGGGATTTCATATATATCAAGCCATAATCAAATCCTATACAAACATCTAATTCTGTACAGATATTGAATGAGTTTATTACATAGACAGATATGTAGTAAATCAGATAGAAAAGCTTGAAAGATGTCATACATCAATGATCAAACAAGGATTCAGAAAAGAAGAGAAAAAAACAAATGAAATTTGATTTGATTTTGATGATGACAGATGAGTAGTGATATTTATTCATGGCCTTAAAGGGGTAAATGCTAACATTTTGTTTTATTTACACAATCGTGGACCTTGTTACTTATATTTAACATGTTGCACTAGATGATCAGTGCAGACACTCTTGTCTTTTTCTCCAAGGCGTGTGAGCTCTTCATTATGGAGCTAACCCTTCGTGCGTGGCTGCAAACTGAGGAAGGTAAACGTCGAACCCTGCAGCGATGTGACATTGCCAGGGCTATAAGGCAAGAGAAGGCACTCGATTTCTTGGTTGATATCGTCCCATTGATTAACCATAAGGTCTTCTTTCTTTCTCTTTAACAAAACTAATTGATTCAGTACATAGTACAGCACATCCAATGCTACAAAACTAGAGATGCAATTAGCCAAACTTGCATGATTTTTGATGCTCCGTATCAAATTCTTTGGAAGGGCGAAATTAAAGAGCATGATTTCAATACTATGAATGAATTTTTCTAGGATGATAATGGAAAATTTCCAGAGGAAAATGAGTGTCATCCTGTTAATCAACTGCAGTTTCCTGTGTTGAACATGAATGCTGTGAGTATTAGAGCCAAAAAACGATTATTTGATTTATTGTTCATTTCGTATTGAAGTTAGAAAATTGTTGTATAATTCTACTTAGCACATGTTTGTTTTTGATATCCTTTTCTAGAAGCTGGTTATGAGGAGTCCAGAAGTTCAGCAACTCATGATTAAGCCCCCAATGTCCTATGATGAGTTCAATTAAGGTATTTGTTTATGCAGTGAATCAGTAACAAGAGAAAAATGTAATCTGCAGCTAGTTAAAGATTGTGGTTCTATCTTATAACAATATATAAAAATAAATGAATAATTGGAGACTTATCTTTTGTATGATGGCTTTTGGATTTTCCTTTTCTTTTTTTTTTTTTTTAAATAAAAAGATGTGGTAGATGTTATCAGACAACAGCATGATTTTGCATAACATCATCAACTTTATTGAAACATTTCTTCCTTGCTTTGTGATAAATATTTTCATCTTCTTTGAATGAATATAAAACATCTTTCTCAGTCTTTTAAAACAGTTCAAAGAAACTTGGACAACTGCATCAATAGAAATTGCATACATCTTCTAATTAGAAAATTATATTATAAATTTTTATGTGGTAATATGGATTTAATTTATAAGATATTATTTGTACAAATTTAAAAATTTTACGATTTTATCTCACTCACAAAAAGTATTTTATATTTATTCTTATATAACATATTGTGTCATTACAATTAGCCAACGTGAGATTGTGACTTTATAATTTAATTTTTTATTTCATAAACCATTTTCATTTAACAAGTCTAATGAGTGATTTTTTACTAGTATAAGTAACTGTAATACCAAACAATACTTTCTGTGTTTAGAAGGATGCCCTTTTTCTAAGTACCTCACAAGAAACAGTGCATGAAGCTCGAAGTTCATCTTGTCTACATATATATACAAGTTTTTGACTATGTGCTATGCACGTGATAGTCAATTAAAATATAATATAACAATAATTTACTTTTAATAATTTTATATAATTAAATTACATTAATCATTAATAAAATTTAAAATTAAAAAAAAATATAAAAAAGCTCAAAAAGAAGTTCCATAAAAAATAAATATTTATCTCTATTTTGATCTTTTCATTGATAAACTTTTTTTTTGAAGTTTTCACTCTATGGTCGTCATCTTCGTCCTTTTCATTTTTATTTTTGTTTTCATTTTGTTTTTTTAGAGGATTATTTTTTGTTATAGTCAAATTGGATTGAACATTTTCTTTTTTTTTTTTTTTTTGCTTTTTGTTTTTTCACAAGCTTTCATTTTTTTTTTTGTTGGTGAACTTTTATCTTTAATTTTTTATATTTTCGGGGCAATCAATTGTAGTTTAACTCATTCAAACTCTTGTTTTTGATCTATTTGCACTGAAAATTTAAATTCCTTATTTAGACTTGAAACTAGATTGTTGTAATAATCAGGTTCTCTTCTTTTCTTTGTTTCTTCCTAAAATTAAATAATAATAACGTTATAAATAATATTTTAAATTAAATTAAATTACAATTATGCAAAAAATAATTCATTACCTTATCATTTAAGTACTTGAGGTATTTTGATATTTTACAACCAATGAGAGTTTTTGTAGCTCGAAATAAAAGTAAGTATAATACTTTCATTTTCATCACTGATCTCTATATTTAACATGTACCTATTCACATGATATAAATTAGTTTGAATTTCATTTGATTAGAATAAAAAATACATACTTATTTTATGTATATAACATGCTGTTTTAATGAAAGATCTTACTTCAGTCCGATTTTGTAGTGAATTTTATGCAAATTTTGCACCATGCTTGGTTGATATAGAATATTATACTTTCACCTAAAAATATATAATCAAAATTAGTCATATATATTATATAAATATTAATATGGCAATATTAGCAATTATTTAACTTTTATTGACAATGATATTTGGGAATATGTTTATCAAATTTGCATTGGATTTATCAACATACTCATTCTTTGTTACAAGAATTGCACATTCCATCATATATTTTTTAGATCTAGCATTCTCTATAAGAAAAGGAAAGATGTTGTCAATCAATTTTCTATATGAAATTATATCATTCTTGTATTTTATCACCATTTCCTTTGGAAGAAGAATTAAGTCATTACTTTTTGTAGGTTCATAACCATTTCCTACTTGAAGCAAAAACTCATTGAAGGCATGATCTAATCTTGCTCTCATATTTTGTGTCAATTTCAATTTTTCATCTTACACCACAAATAAAACTTTGCAAAACTAACATTAACTGTTTCTACTCTTGTACCATAGGGAACAACAGGTAACACTTGATGAAAATCTCCTACAATTTAAAAAATCATTTTAATAAATAAAATTTTTTGATACTATGATAATAAATGTTAAATAAAAAGAATTTAATTTTGATTTTGGTATAATATAAGTAAAATTTGATAACTTTTTATATAATTTTGATTTTGATAAATTTTTTATAAAAGTTTGATAATATTCGATACAATTTTAATAACTTTCAATATTAGTTTTCTAATTTATGATTAATTTTGATAACCACTGATAAAATTTTAGTAACTTGTTGATGCAATTTTAATAATTAACTTTCTGATAACTTATGATATGTTTTTAGTAATCATTAATAAAATTTGTATCATCATATTTTAACAACGAATTCTTGTAGAAAGGCGCGGGTTCGATTTTAGTATAAGATAATTTTCTTTTTATATAATAACATTATTGTGTAATTCAAATTTATAATTTTTTCACTAAACTTTTTATTGCATAGGTTCTTATAGGTTTGTAGTAGATTTATCTTAGTTTTTCAAGATGAAATTTCCAACTTCATTTTTGTTGGTAACTAAGGTTCAATTCCTACTAATTTTAAGTATAAAAAAAATGATCAATGATTGACAATTGAATTATCATTGATTTATTATTATATTATTAGTGATTTACTATTCAATTATCAATGATATATTGCTAAAATATTAACGATTTACTATTAAATTAGCATTGATTACTACTAATTTATGAATAATTTATTACTAAGTTATGAATGATTTACTATTATATTATTATTGATTTAGTTTTAGTTTAATAGTTTAATAGTAAGGTACTTGATCAACAGATGGACAATTATAATTCGTTGATCTAGAGTAACATTTGCTGCAATATGAATTTCAAAATCCTCAAAAGAAGATATATCCTTTAATCTCCATAAAACTTGGGTCTAAAAATTTTCTTCTAGAATTTTTATTATTATCTTCGAAACTTTTGTACTTAAATTTTTATTGTATTGTGTTTTCATTCTATTTTGAAGTTCATTACCTGTGTTATAAAAGTATAGCTAAAAATAACACAAATTATTTTCTTTTAGAACTAATGTTGGAATATCATGATATATTTACCCTTATGCTTAAAAGATGTAAATATCTTGTCTTAAAGATGCAAGATCCTTATCTAACCTAGCTCTAAAATATGTGAATGAGAATATACTATTGTATGATTTAATGTGCTTTCGAAATTCAATGGCTTTTTCAATTTGAGATGCAAAAAGATGATATAATTGTTCTAGAATAAAAGTGGTAGCTAATTTCACTTAACTAGTTTGACAACAAAATGATGGAGACTCATATTGGAATTTTTTAGCACCATAATAATTATAACATGGAATTTTTTTCAATTGATGTAATGGAAAAAATGAAAGAGTGTACAATGTTTCCCTTAATAAAATAGTTTCATATTAAGTCTAAAGAAAATTGAAATAAATAAAATTGTATATTTTTCGTTTAAAAATCATATAAAACTAATCTTGTTTGTCATATGGAGAAGATAGAACTATGTATCACCAGTTATTCTTTTGTCTCTTTTTTTTTTTGCTTAAGATAATCTTTCGTTATTGTTTTCATCGATTGACTTATGTTATTTGAAAAAATTGTTATGTATAAATTTTATTATAAATAAATATTAAAATACATAATTTTAAAAAATAAAACAAAATAAACCTTGATATCTTGTCATGTTCCAATGAATTTTGTTTCACTTTAAAAGACTTCACCAATGCATAACCTTTTTTCTTGGTTTTTGGCCAAATTTGATACAAGAAATTCCAAGCAATCAACAAATAGTTTTGCAATGGAGATGAGCTAACCACTTTTTTGTAAAGAAGAGAAGATTTTTTACATAAAAAGACAAGAAAATAAACATCAATAAGTTTTATACAAAAAATCATATAAAAGTTTTCATTAAAAGATACTGTTTGATGTCTAACTTGATTTAAACTTTTTAATGATAATGACATTATGCATATTCTTATAATTGTATATCAATTTGTATCATTACTGAGCATTTTTAGAACTTACATATACTTATGTTCTTAAGCTAGTAGGGTAGATTTTTTATCTATAAGAAGAAAAACGTATTCCTTATAAACAATAAATTTGAATGATGCTAAATCTGCTGATTAAGGATGTAAAAATGTAAAAACTTTTTTTTTGTTTGGTACTTATCAAGTGGCATACTTAGTATTAAATATCCTTCAATGGCTGTTAATTTAACAGTATATATATATATATATATATATATATATGCAATGCATGAATGTGAACTTGTGCATGCATCTCTAATAGATGTATGATGTATGTTGATAGGTGTTTTGTGCATCAACAATGTCATTTTTAATCTTTAAAAGAATCTGTTGTTTATATTTATTCGAGGAAGCATTACAAAGAGTTAGAGAATTGGTTCATTTTGGAGGATTTTTAAATTGTGAATATCTGTGAAGGACATTAATTAAGGAATTTCAATAGATGGAGTCTAGTTACTTTTACTTTCTATTGTCATCATCATGTAATCAATAAATAATATTAATAAAGATTTTATCATGGATGAAGCATACATCATGTTCTGCTGACTTCTAAATATGCATAAGAATTATGTAAATGTAAATATAAATGATTGATTATTGAAGCAAAACTTTATGTGAATAATTATTGCTTCTAAGAAAATGGATTTTCATAAGAATCACACTAATATATATAGTAATTTAGCCTTCTATCTTCATTTCATTTACATTACTTTTCTGTTTTATTTCACCAGCATCTATGTCTTTTAAGTCTTCCTATGTTAGTAATATATTACATGGTAGCCCCCTACAAGCCTTTCCTTCTTTTTCAATCTCTAATCATGGTCATACGTTTCTTGATATTTATATTTAAATGAAAATTGTAAATACTACATATCTTGTATTATCATTTTTAAAATTGGTAGCGATTTAGGTTTGTATCTTGTTTAATTCTTTTGCGTTAAGATATTTTTTTTTCTAGTGTAGGATGACTCCACAACTATAACTTCTTATTAGACTTATGAACATGGGTTTATTGATTATATTTCTTTCAAATACCTGGTGACACTTCCTCAGACATTGCTAATTGTATAGGCATATCAAGGGGATTCATATATAGTTTGAGCAATAATATCGAGGAGTTTGCTTTTTTGGAATCTATTTTGCTTTTTGTTCCTAATGGTTATCATTGTGTGGATCTATCTTTATATAAGGTGAAAACTATCTCTTTATATTTTTTGAATCTAACAAAGAATAGTCAAAATGCTTTTGGTTATTTAATGATTCAGCCTTCATTTTTTTTAGTTTGAGTTTTTTAGGATATTTTTTAACTTAATTGAAGTTTTTTAAAAATCTAAAACAAGAGGGATAAATTGTTGTGTTATTAAATGAAACAACTGCCTCTGAAAGCTCTAAAGAATCTTTTATGATGATCGTCCAAACTAATAATCTCTCATTTATGTTTATTTCAAGATCCATTTCTATAAACCTTTGGAACTTAAATCAACTATAGGAAAATGTCTCTACTGGCAGATCCTAACCACACTTTTTGGACTAAATAATTGATAGGACCTTTAACTTTATTGTTTCTACTACTCAATATTTTTAGATGTTAAATTAAGATTGATACAAAACCTAGTTCGACTGTTCCATAGGAACTGGTTAAAATAACCTATTCAAGTTGCATGGAAAAAGCCTAAAATTGGATAGACTAAATTCTTTGATGGATCTTGCAAAGCTAGTGGCAAAAGCAAATATACCTTGAATAAGCTGTTGTGATGATTCATGCACTTGATCTTCATCCCTACAATGCCAAAACCTTTGCTCTCCGAATTCCCAAGTCTTTAATCAGTTTATTCTACAAAAGTATTGCAAACATTCGTTATAATTGTATATTTGTATTTAATTCAATGAAAGGTGCCTAAGCATTAAACATTCTGAAATTCAAAGAAAAAATAATTAAATTAACTAACTTTAATTAAAAGTTAGTATAATTTGCAAAGTTTACCTATATAGAGATAGCAAAAAATTTGATATTGATGTGAAAAAAAAGATTTCTTGTTAATATTGCAAACACTTTTCTCTAATGGAGCTTGGATAATTAATTCTTTTTTGTATTTGTATTTAATGTGAAATTCTTTTTTTTTTTTTTGACTCAATAGAAGTCTAATAATAATAATAAAAAGAGTTTAAATTACATTTTTTAAGAAGTCTAATAATAAAATAGTTCAAATTATAAATTATCTCAATAGAAATTTAATAATAAAAAAGCCATTTTAATTTAAATTTATCAAAAATTTTATTAAAAGTATTTTGGTTGTTCACTATTATTATTTAGAGTTCACATATTTATATATAGATAGATGATATATATATTTATATTGAAGGTTGTCAAGAATTAGATTTGATTATTAAAATTAAAAGATTAATATTATATTAATAGATTATATGATTGTTAATAAAATTTTAATACCTATAAAAAAATCAGGTTTTAGCAAATAATTTGAAATAATAAAATAACTAAGTGGAGTTTTACTAAGCATGTGTTTAAAGAATAAAATTTATCCTTTAATTCCTTAGCCTAGTAATTAAAGAATTCTTAAAAAGATATAAAAATTTTGACTTTGAACAAAAATCTCTTTCTTTTTCTTTATGGTTTTCTTATGCATCAAAAAAATTGATTTTTTTTGTAAAAAAAATTATGCAACTCATAATGCAAATAATAAAAATACAGGTGTGTATGAAGCAAAGTACTCAAACATAAAAGGACTACCTAGCAAAGACCAAAAGCTATCCTTGTTCGGTGGATTGTTATATAAAATTCTTCTTAATTAATCTTCAAAGCAAACTATGCATAACAGATAGTCAACTGAGTCGGGTTCTCTAAGAACAGATGAGCAAAGAAGAGACAATCAAATCAGAGAAGAAGGGAAAGGGAAATTTGAGCTACTGGAAATTACAGGAATGGGGTCTTTGGGATGAATCATCATCAAAAGCTAACTTGATTATTTTTCAAAGTTTTAGCCATAAAATATTCTTCCCGAGACCACCCATTCCAATGATTTCCAGAGGCTTTTCCCTTTCCCTTGCGTATATCTCTCGTGCTTTCGTCATCTATGCAACAAGGTATATCTTCATATAATCTTTAATTTCTTCTTATTGTTGCTTCTGTTTTTTCTTTTTTTTTAAATTATTTTTAAGCTTTTTTGGATCTCATCTGTTTTGCTATACTAAATCCAGGCTACTTCTAGGTTTGAGGGATCTAACGATCTATGGGAAACTTGACAAGAAAACCTGGAGAATGTTCAATTATTCAGCCATTTCAGTTCTTTTTTTTTTTTTTTTGAATTTGTTTTTGTTTATGTTTGTGATGATTGATGAAGGTAAAAAAAAAAAAAAAAATGAAGAAATGTCCTTTCACTGAAAAAAGCATAAGATATTGACCAAGGTTTAAGCAATGTTAACCCTTTTGGAGGAATTTATGCTTTTCTTTTCTTTTTGCCAAACGAAAGAAAAAAATTTGCTGGTAACTTCCTCGGTAATCCTCACCATTCAGAATAAAATTTTTGAATTTAGTAAATAATAAAAAATTAATAAAAAAAAATATGTATTTAATATTGGGTTGAAGATGGGATGAATATAATTTTAAATTTTTTTAGTCGGATAATATAATAATATTACATCATATATATATATATTTATATACATATGTAATAAATAAATTTTATTTTAAATTAATTAAAATCAATATTTTTTATTTAAATATATGTTAATATTTATATTTATAAAAAATAAATATTTAGTGGTATAAAGATGAAAAAAAATTTAAAATACTTATACCATATAAATATAATATAAAAAATACAAAAATGATTGATGTTTTACTCGTTTTATATTTTATCCATTCCCATCTCTAATAAAAGAGGGATCAGCACCCAAATTGAACCCTTCAGGAAAAGGAAAAAAAAGAACTTTGAGGCTTATGAACCAACGTTTGATTGCATTATTATGTCATTTTATCACTAGATTTTTTTTAATCCTATTCCACCGGCTATTTACATGAGGCAAAAATTGGGAAATTGAGAAGAAGTATCCACTAATTTGAAGTATTCGGATCCAAAAGCAATCAAAATTAAGCTACTAAACTCCATTGCAATTGAATTTTGAGATATTTGGAGTCCAAAGTAATCAAGATTAAGCTACAACTCCATTGCAAATAGCCAAATAGCCCTTAAAATTCTAAATTTATTATTATTATTAAGTAATGGTTTATGATTTTATTAGATATTACGTTAAAATTTTGTGATGATTTTCACGAATTTTGCTACCTTTCACCTGAGAAAAAAATAAATAAATAAATAAAAAGGGCAATTTTATATTATGGGCTGCCACAGACAAAATAAACCTAAATCATCAATGAACCCAAAGAAAAAAATTACATGGACTGACTCTATGAGCCCAATAAGCATTATCCAACCCTAAGTTGAAAAGATACCCAAATAATCTTATTTAGCTAAAACTAGAGTCCTAACTCATGACTCAGCCCAATGGTGAAAATATAGCTTTTAAATAAATAAATAAATGCAACCTTCAAAGCAATTTTTTTTCATTGAAGTTCAAATTTGATTCCTCCATAAGTCAAAAATTTTTTTCTCCCTATCCTAATTTTCATGAATTAAATCTTTAAATTTTTATTAAAGTTAATTCAAAGATAATTTATAACGATGTTAAAATTCTGTGTTAATTTCTATCACATAACCTTTTGATTAATGACATAGCATCCCAAACTATATTTTTTTGTTGGATGGTACACATTAGCACGAATAAATTCCTTTTAATCAAGAAATCCCAAAATTTTGTCTTATATAGAATAAAAATATTAATTATTATTTAATTAAATTAAATTAATCCATCTCATTGTGTCATATCATTACCACATCGCATGTTGTCAAAATTAAAGGCAAACTTCATAATACTGTTAGCAATTGTTTTTAAATAGATTTTTCGTAAAAATATAAGGATAAAATTCATTAAAGATTAATATCATGAATGATTTTTAAATTATAATAAAATATTTAATGTGATATATGAAATTTAAAAATTTTTAATATGATACATAAATTATAAATTTATTAATTAATATGATATTAACTTTTAATATGATTAATTTTAAAAAATGACACGTAACGGATAAATAATTTTTTAAATATCACATTAATTAACATATTTATAATTCAGATATCGTATTAAAATATTTAAAGTTTAGAAACAATTGAACATTTCAATATAAATTTTTTTGTTAACCGAATTCATTACAATCGAGTTACAATTGGGGTAGAGGAACATGCAATATGCGAAGTGAAATACCACATAAGAGTCTTCTTCGTCTATCAATTGAATATATGTTTATTCTAATTAATTGAGGTCATGTCGAGGACTATTTTGGCTAGCTCTTTCCTTTTTCAGTATTTATTAGCTAATCGAATCTCAGACATTATTGCGATGAATATCATGTTATCGATTCCACTTGGCCAGCAAGACATAAATTCTCCGGCAACTTGATCATGTGTGTCCACATACAAAAAAGGAAATGTACTAAAGAAGGGTTAGAATATTTTGAACGAAAATAACCATCAATTATTTGACGAACAATTGAATTTTACGTCATAGATCGATGAGTAGTTGATTCTTTTCTTTCCATGATTTTTTTATCCCTTAATTAGCTTCGAAAAAAAAAAAATGGGAAGGATGTCCCTCCATTGAGGGAAAGAGAAAATATTAACAATAACGGATTTAGAATTTTTTACGAGAGTGTCCAATTAATATGTAAACGAATTTATTAATTTTATTGACAAAAAAGTTTCCAAACGAAAATTTAAGCGGTCCATAAAAAAAATATCTTTCTTATTTTCTTGTTTTTCAATTTTTGGAGGTATCTATATATATATATATATATATATATATATATATATTTTTTTTTTTCTAATTGTTGGAAGGGTCTATAAATACTCAACTTTTTCACATGGATCCCGCTACTGAAGATTAGGATAGCAAAATGTGCTTGGCGGACTCAACCAAAGAAGGGGTCAAAAGATATATGGAGATGCTAAGAGCCTTGAATTAATATAGAAGAAAGGGAGGAATAAATATATTCTTCCCTCAACCCCATTTAGAGAATTCTCCGTTAGCTACTTTGTAAAATCCTCCAGCTATTAGGCAAACAATTTGGGAACAATTCAATCTAATCTAACTCCATGCATGCAATTGCTAGCATATGGTGATTCTGATTCTTAACCAACAGAAAAATTAGACAAATCGTTGATAGTGCGAAGAAAAAGGTGAGATAAATAATGCTATACGAACTGATCTTATTGACCACTTTTTATGTGCCAAAATGGTATAGGAATCACATTTTCGAGTGCACTCGATCTTTAAGATCCTTTACTTTTGTATTGTCAGATTGACAAAAGAATATCGTTTGCAATATAAAAGCATATCATTATATCGTAAGATGACACTATTTTCATTCATATATTTTTTGCTTTCTCCAAGCAAATCGGTTGATTGACACGTAGGTTCTTATAAACATTGTTAAAATGTTGTTATTTTATATATGCTAAATATTGAATTTTATATAATTTTATATTTAGGTTGAGTTTTTATTTATTTATTATCAATTTATTTTAGACTGGATACTTAATAAATGATATTATCTCACATTTGTTGCATTTTTTATATTCTTATGTTCAAGCGCCTATTGAAGTAATAAACTTATTAATCATAAAATATTTAAATATGCATTCGATGCTGCAATGAGACATTGTATGTTGGGAATAGTAATTTAAATCCCATAAGAGATTTATTTGGGATTGATTAGATATTACTTGATGGATAAGAATACTTGTTAAAAAAAAAATTTAAGATGAAAAGGATTCTTGATAAGCAAGTTTGTATGCTTATAAATAGGTAAAGTCTCTATAAAATTAAGTATGAGAAAAAGATGTAAGAGAGTTATAGGATTTTATAGGATAGATCTCCCATAGGACTACAAATGATTAACGTCTTTATAGATGTGTATGTTTAAGTGGACTAGAAAAGAATGAGAAGGTCTATATTGTATGGTGTATGAGTGTACATGAGTATGTGTTTGTTTGGGTTAAGAATACTTCATAGGACTAGAAAAGATTAAGAGAATCTATAGGTATTGGTTATGAGTGTTTGATTTGATTGTATGTTTGTAATTCTCTACAACTAAGTTGATATTATTTTTCATCTGTGGATGTAAGTCGATTGGGTTAAATCATGTTAAATTATTATTTTTTGTGTGCTTGATCGATTATTTGATTTTGCTTCATTTGACTTGATTAATTGAGACATTTTAGCCTAACAAGTGATATCAAAGCTGTCGTAATCTCTAATAAGTGGTATTAGAGCATAGTTAGAGCCATGGGAAGAGGCAAATCTAAAAGAACTCTATTAAAATAAGAAGTTCGGTTTGTGTTTTGAAGATTTATTTGTATTAAGCATGAAGACACACAAAAAAATATGATTGTGAGACTTTCATTGTAGATGAAACCAAGTATCTCTAACATGAAGATAGATGATTTATTAAAATTTAAGTCAAGGTGGAGATTGTTGATAAGAATGACTTAAATCCTATAAGAGATTTGTTTGAGATTGGTTATATATTACTTGATGGATAAGAAGACTTGCAAAAAAAGAATTCTAAAAGAAAAATGATTCTTGACAGGTAAGTTTATATGCTTATAAATATGTGAAGTTTCTATAGAGTTAGGTATGAGAAAAACATATAAAATAGTTATAGGATTTTATGGAATAAACACCTCATAGGACTACAAGAGATTAATGTTTTTATGGGTATCTATATTTAAGTGAACTAAAGAAAAATGAGAGGGTCTATATAGGTATGGATATGAATGTTTATGAGTGAACTAAATGAGACTAAGAGGGTCCACATAGGTATGGTGCATGAGTGCATATAGATATGTATTTGTTTAGATTGAAAATATTCCATAAGAGTAAAAGAGATTGAGAGGATTTATGGGTATTGGTTATGAATGTTTGATTTGATTGTATGTTTTTAAATCTCTACAACTAAATAGATTTTATTTCTCATCTATACAAGTAGGTCAGCTAATTGAACCACGTTAAATTGTTGTCTATTGATTTGCTTGATCAATTGTTTGATTTTACTACCACTGGCTTGATTGATTGAGACCTTTTAGCCTAATAAGTGGTATAAGAGCTGTTGTAATCCTTAATATTGTAAACCTAACATCTTAATTTTTTATATTGAGGTTGGAATCTTGAGATTGAAAGAGTGATATTTATATACTGTAAGGAAATAAATAACTTAATTTGGTAATCAAGACCCAACGAGTCTTGATATGTAGGAAACACATTAAAAGTTTGCATTTTGGATTGCAAGTGTATCGCACGTATTAGATAATATTCTCAAGAGATTTAAATTGATCGGTCCATGAACAATTCTACTTTTCATTTTGCATCCAAAATACATAATTTATTTCTATACTCAAATTTGGACTTGAGTAACATAAGTTCATAGAATTATTCTTTGTTAAAAAAAATTATTGCTAATAGTAATTTCTTAGCTATATGAACCTATTCAAACAATAGTATTTATAAGAAAAAAATATAATTAATATATATTTTTGGATTTGATGAGAATAATATATTATATAAGAACATATTTTTCAAAATATATAATATCTTAAGAAAATTTCTCTTAATTTCCTAACAATGATACCACTGTTGTAATATACTCTTTACCAAAATGCCATGGATGATGAAATAATAGACAAAAATAATGACAACCAACAAGAAAATTGGGATTTAGGTGGTTTGGCATTAAGCCTATGTACATCCATGGGTGAAGATGATGAAAATTTTCACTATAATGAAACAAGATGAATATAAGTTTTTAATAATCAAATACTCCCTAAAGCCTCACCAATCTCTCAACACCAAGAGTTATACTCTTTATAGGCCATAATTCTCCCTGCCTAAAACCCAGGTATTATACTCCCTATACGTGTCATAGGTCGAGACTCAATCTTCAGACCCACGCTGTTTCAGGATTTGGATATGTACTTATCCGACGTTTTAGATTAGTCTAACTGTCACGATTTACATTATTGTGAGGTATTGTCCACTCTGACTCCTTTGACCTTACGATTTTTTCTCACAAAAAGTGTCTCACAATGAGAAAAATGTATGAACCCTTATATCTTAAGACTAACTCTAGTACTCAATTGATGTGAGATTTATGACTCCTCCCTAGAACTGTAACATCTCTCCCACTCCAACAAAGGTTCATCATTCTTAGTGGAACATCACTAATAACCTCCAGAGTTGGCTCTGATACCACTTCAGTTGGAATTGGCTCTGATATTAACTGTTACATATAGAGACTCAACCTTCAGACCGACACGATTTCAAGACCCAGGCATACATTCATTCAACATTTCAGATCAACCTAATTGTCATAGTTCATATCCTTATGAGGTATTGTCCGCTCTGACCCCTCCGACCTCACGATTTTATCCTACAAAAAGCGCATCGCAAAGAGAGGAATGTGTGAACCCTTTTATCCTAAAATTAACTCTAGTACTCAACTGATGTGAGATTTATGACTCTTCTTTAGAACCGTGACATATGCTCCTTATGAAACTTACCTCTCTTGATACCATCTCTATGTAGAGATATTAATAGGTAGAGTACAAGGAGTGTATGGCATTATTCATCTATATTTTCGAATGTTTATATTATATTTATCTTCGTACTCATATTTAACAAATATTTTAAATATATCTTCATTCACTTTTATGCGTTTATTTAATTAGTATGGGTAATCATTATATTCATAATTTTAAAGAAATAAAAACCAAAATTTAATTTTTTAGTATTTTTATTTTTATGTTGTACATTTATATAATTTTTTTTAAAAAAATATATTAATATATATTTTTTAAATAAAAATATAATAATTTTAATTAATTTAATATTTATATCATTTAATAAAAAAATTATTTATTAAATATATATAAAAATATGTAAGTATGGATATGAAACGATCCTATATAATCCTTTATCATCTCCATCCTTGTATTTAATAAAATTAACACTCAAGGGTCCTTGTCCTTCAGCACAACAATGCACCGTCCATCCCCGTTTATAATTGTTAAATGGATTATCAATGAAGAGGCACGAACGTCAAAAAGAGTCGGCCGCCGAAATTCATATAAATTAAGAAAGCTCACCATTGGTAATTGATAAGCAACATTGGCGGCTTAAAGGAAGCAGCCGACTTGCACCCTTCAAAAGTTCTGCAAAGTTCTTCAAAGTTCTCCAACATTACAATTGGTTGTGGACCAAAATGTTTAAATTTGAATTTTGTTTGTAAAAAGTATCATTGAACGGCGGATAAATAAATTAAAACCAATTGCTGAAAACAAAGTAAATGGTTGGATTCGTTGTGCGAATCGAATCTCTAAGAGAAAAAGAAGGAAGAATAAGAGAGAGAAGATATGGGGTAATGCCAGGTGGTAAGAGTGAGAAAAAAATAAAAAAATAAAAAATCATTAAATGATGTGATTTAATTTTTTTATTATTTAATTTAAATTAAATATAAATATTAAACGTATATATTATATCCAAATTAAATTTTAAATTAAAAAATAAGAAATTAAAAAAATTAAATTAAATTATATATTTTTAAAATTTATATATATTTTAAATTTTTATAAAATAATAATAATTTTATATTAACATATATTTAAATATATTAAATAATATATTAAAAATTAAAAATTAATGAATTGAATCGAATAAAATCAAATAAGTAAAATTCAATTCAATTAATTAAAATTGAATAAAAATTTAAATTTAAATTCGAATAAAATTTTAAAATTTTATAATATTATAATATATAAAAAATTTAAATTAAATCTGATTGAATTTGAATTATTATCGGAATGTCAATGATAAATGGCTATAGCCAACCCCGGCCCCCTCCCCCCCACTTTATTATATATTGAGAAACAAAAGACGAACGACGAAATAAGATGAGATGAGAATAGCAGCCATTGATAGCAGGATACGGCTTTTCTCTTCTCAACTGGCATGCACATTCACGCTATACCTTGCTCTTTCTAGTTTCCACCATTATTTCGTTATAAAATTCTTCAAAACATGTAATAAGAACTCTGTTTGGGTTGATAAATTACAATCGACTCCTAATGACGACGTTACAGATATGTGCATAAAAAATAAACACATAAAAAAAGGAAATAGTAATCAATTGTTTTTTTTTTTTTTTTTTTATCTTAGAATTTTGTTTATGTAGAAATATGGGTATCGGTGAAATAAATTATAATAAAAAAATTATTATAAAAGATATTAAATTAAAAATTATATGTAATAAAAGTTTTAAATTATTTAATAGTTATTAAATTAATTAATAATTAAAAATTGTTAAATTATTTTTATTTCAAATAATTAAAAATTAATAAAAATAATAGTGATATATCAAATAATATTTTTATTATATTTAAATTTCAAAATTATTTCTCAATTTTTAAATAAAAATCTCCCTATTTAACTTCTACATTGATCTATAAGAAGAATAAACGATGTGTCACTTGCTACCAAAATGATATGCAACATCGATGTTGACATGTACAAATATTATTGAAGTCTTGTGACATCAAAATTAAGTAGGAGTGAAGAAAAAATGGGGAAAAAGAGGTAGACTTTCCCTATATAAAGGGATTTAGAAATCGTTTTAGGTCATCCAAGTCTCTCAAAGCAGAAACCTTCTTCTACTACTGATCTCCATTAAAGAGAGCTTGCTAGAGTCTGGCTCTAACTCTCCCTCTTCTCTATTTATTATATACACTTTTTAACTTGTTTTGATCTTATAGTATATGAGGAGGAAAGTGGGGTGACGTTGTTGACAGAAGATAGAGAGCACAGATGATGGCATGCAATGGAGTCTGCATTTCACTCTTTTGTGCTCTCTATTCTTCTGTCATCTTTGCACCCTTCATCCCCTCACTCAATGTAGCTTTCTGCATGTAGCTAGCTGATGATGACATATGCACTTGCATAATACTAACGGATAATAAAAATAGTATAGTCATAATATTCTTATTCTTATTTCCATCACATAATCTAACATATATTCTGTATTATTTGATTTTTTTTGTTGCTTTTCTGTTTTTGGAATCATTTTTCACTGTGGCGAGCTGTTCAGGAAGATATGATGCAATGCATTATCGCCTATTCGATTTGTAAATGCATGTATCATTTGCTTAAAGAGTTTGTTCGAATCCTTATTGTCTTCCAATAAATTATATACACCTAAATCTCCTAATAAATTTATCTTTAGATGAAATTGGTTTATACGGTTCATTAAAGTTTATATATATATATGTGTGTGTGTGTGTGTTTGTGATATAGTATTATGCAATAAAACAAAGTTGTTTCTCATCTCACAAATCTCATCCCGTACATCCATCATAAGATTTGAATTAAAAACTTCCAAAATGAAATCATAAGCTCTAACTGCTAGGGCATCCCCTTGGGCACATGCCTTGGTACATGTTAATTAAGCATATACTTTGGAAAAACAATTATACTGTTGCTTAATTTTGTAATTCTGTCAATATATAGGTTAATTAGCCTTATCTTGCTCTGCTTGAAATGTTAAATACTAGAGTTTTTATTTAATACATCATTAATATATAAATTATATATATTATCAATAAATGATATTATTTTATCAATGAAAATTTTTTTAAAAAATTATATATTTATTTTAAGGGCTTGTAAAAATTTATGTTTACTCTCATTAATGAAATGATATTATATGATTTACTAATAATATATAAAATTTATATATAATATTACATCAAATATAAACTCTAAATATAATGTTTATAAATGATAATATTTTCTTTTTTCTAAGTAAAAGAAATAACTAAAAATTTAATGTTCGAGCTTTACCCAAGCCTGCAAGTCCGTACAAGTAGCCCTGTCCTAGGAACCAACTCTAATGCTATGAGATACATGTCCTGCACTTTGGATTTTAAGCCCAAATTGATTGGGCCAAGACACCGAATGTCTTCATATTTTCATTTCTTCTTGCCTTTTTGGTAACAATTTCTTCTCATTTTGTTGAGGGCTCCACTGTTTATTTTCTTCGATAGTATGCCTCTTGGAATCATTTTTTTTATAAGAGATTAACAATATAATACACCATTAACAAATCCATTGGCTCTTAGAAAAAAAAAAAAGAAAAATCAAATCAATTTGCTATTACAATAAATACAAAAAGCATTGAAATGATCATAATTCATAAAACACGGAATTAGGCTTGATATTAAATAAATATAATCTATATTAAAAACTAAGCACAATGAACCTGTGGCTTAGTTAAAATGGTTCACCCAAAATGTGGATTCTAGTAAGATTGAGATTTGATCTTCGGTATTTGTAAATTTTTTTAATTTATTTTTGTTAGATTTTGACCTTTTATATAAACAAAAATCTAAGTTCAATTTTTTTATTTTCTAAATAATTAATATTAAAAAAGGGGAAAAAGAAAGCAGACTCTCAAGTCTCAAGCCTTCGCTACTAAGAAATTTGACCATCCAGTTAGCTTACAAATTAAGTTGGATATGGCACTTGAGTTTTCAATTCGATGGAAGGTGAACATGGTATTAGGTAGGTCCAATCTTCTTTTTACATGTGACTCTCAGCAGTAGTTTCATGGAATATTCATGAAATTATCAAGATCCCACGTCTCTTTTTTCACCAAATTCCTTATGGGACAAGCTAACATTACATGATTTGGAACTACTGGTTTCAATTTGTCCCTTGTTTTTGCAAACGTGTTATTGAACCAAATATTCCTGGTTTCAACTACTAGTCCATGTACCATATTTCTGGTTTCTACATTCTTCTACCATTTCTTTATAAACAAGTCCAGCCCTATGCTCCAAACATTCATAAACTCAACTACAATTCTCACAAGAATCATGAGTCACCACAGGCATCCCCCACCTCCTCCACCAGACCCCTTTGCACCGCCACCACCAGGGCCACCCGGGCCACCACCACCCCCGTTTTCTGATCACCGTCCAATATTACCACTTCCTAACCCTTTTGCACCACCCCCACCACGTCCGCACAGTCCACCAGGACCACCACCACCTCTGTTTGGGCATCCTCCACCTCATCCAGGTCCACCAGGACCTCCTCCACCTCCTGCCCCGGCACGTCATCCTCCGCCGCCCCCTTATTAGCTCATAGCATACCAATTTAAATAGATTCTCATTGTATTTATCGTATGAACAAATAGAAGAATACCGTATATTATTATGCACAATATTGCTGGATGTTGTATCCATTTTACATTATTGTAATCATGGCAATAAAGTTATAATAATCTTTATTATACAGTATTTGAGTCATTCATTGTAGCACATAAAAACTTAGCCACCATATTATCGGCTCATTATCGTGCACTCAATCTCATGTATTTTCTTCAATAGAAACAGAAATATAATTATAATTACGTTGTTCAGAAATATATTAGCATCTCATAATATTGCCTATATTGGCAGGTATATAATAGGACAGAAGCGAGATTTTCAAAACACGAATGAAACTTAAAGCATAATCTTATCAATTTTATGTTATTATGGCAATCTCATTCACACCTACGTGCTGTTTGATGTTATGATTGAGATAGCTTAATCATTAAATTGATTTTTTTCTGTTTTTCTTTCAGAACCGAGTATGAGCAATTAAGTTCATGACATGGGATCAAATTCGTTTGAACTTTAGGGCAATATTGTAGCGCTTGCATGTTTCGTGCAAGGCATGTTCTTTTTAAAAATAAAAGGATGTTAAATTTTTAATTTATCTTCTCGATTCAAGTATCGACATCCAACGTGTTATAGCTATTTTAGAGTTATAGTTAAAGGTGTATTTAGTATACAAGATTATGATATAATAGAATAACATGATATTATGAAAAAGATTACATTAAATAATGTCATTTTATCTTATGTTTGAAATGTATAAAGATTAAGATAGAATAATTTTATTTATTAGTCAAAATTATCTTTTCTTAAAATTTATATAATTTAAATTATTGATATAAATTTTAAGAGTATAATAAGATATGTAGATTTAATCTCATAGATTAAAAATAATTTTCTCCAATTTAAAAAGATTGAATCATCCTACACCAGGATAATAATTAATCAATTTTGAAATCATATCTCTATGTTTACATACAAACCAAATATAATATAACATGATTACGGTATTATCTTATCAATCATTTTATCCACCAAATATGATTTAATTTGTTATGCTAAATACACAACCAAATAGGCAAAAGTAACCAAACAAGGAATACAGATTTTCTTATGGAAAGGATTTAGGCTAAAATACTAAAAAAGCGCATGAACTATTTCATTTTTCTTAAATAAGTCCTTATGCTTTTATTGTATCCAAATAAATCTTTATTTTTTAATTTGTATCCAAATAAACCCTTATTTCAATTCAAAAACTGATTTATATTAAAAACTTATTTAGATATAAATTAATGGTAAGGGTTTATTTATGTACAAATTAAAGTTCAAGGGCTTATTTGAAAATAATAAAAATATAAGAATTTATCTAAATAAAATGATAAAGTTCAGGGGGTTTTTTTCAGCTTATTTTAGCTAATTTTTTTTAAATTTTATGAAACAAACTTTCAAAATTATAATCATCAATTCTTTTTTTATTTCTCTTATAGTCTCCAATCTCCAAAACTCAATACCTCTAATAAGCCTCTCTCACATTCTCTTAAGCTATCTTGTGTTTTTCTAAACGACACACATTTAACCCTAAACATAACCATAAATTTATAGGCATAAAAAACCTTAACTAATTTATTAAAATTAATAGTTGATTACTAAGCACTTTTTTAAGTAATTAAAAAATTCTTGATCCTGCTAAAACTTTACTTGGGAAATCTTAACATAGTTGATGAGACTCTACTCAATAATTAATCATGATTTAGAAAATCCTAGTCAAAACTAAATTTTGTTAAATTATTTTCATCCAACATGAAAGTAAAATTTACTTTAAGCAAAGCTTGAGCCATGGGGTTCATGCACAAAATACGTGTGAAAAAGACATTATGTATGCATGTCATGTATGCTTAGCTTAAGTTTACTTTGTGCTATTATGAACTCATAAACAATGACACAATATACTTTTGTTGCTCAAATGATGTATCTAGGGTAGAGACATTTTAGTAATTTTAAATGCTAGGGATAAAAGGCTATGATCATAAATCATATAAGCATATGTCCTTTAAAATTAGATACAATTTATCATAAATATATCTAGAAATGTCAATTTTATTCAAACTCAAAGGAAAATATGATTTTTTTTTATCTTAATAGGATGGAGATGGATATTAAATTTTAGTGATAAGGATGGGATATGTATGATTTTAAATTTTTTATTAGGTACGGTATGAAGAAGAGTAATATATCATCCATTTCGTACCTGTATCATATATATATTTATATATATATTTAATAAATTAAAATTTTATTTAATTATATAGATTTTATTTTTGATTTAGTATAAGAACTAATATATTTTCATTTAAAAATATATATTTATAAAAAATTACTTAAATATGCAAGATAAAAATAAAAAAATTTAAAAATAAATTTTATTTTTATTTTTTAAAAAAGCCATGGTTATAGAGTTATCCATATCGATTAAATACTCACGAAGATGAAAATAAATTTGAAATACCCATTAATATAGGTACGGGAATGAATATAATATAAAAAAATTGAAAAAAGGATGAAAATATTATTCTAACCCTATACCTTGCCTATTAACATCTCTAAATATATCTATAAGACATTTTATTTTCAATATATTTTTTTGAAATATTATTTTCAATTATCTTATATGCCATGTAAACACCATTTTATTTATTATTATTTATATTTTTATATATTTTTTTTCTTTTTCTTTTCTTTTCTGGCACCTTTCCATTGGTCGCTGACAGCTCTGATAGTTGCCTGTAGTTGCATTGCCAGTTGTAGACATCCATATATATTCGGGGTTTATTGCATTCATTTTTATTATTTTTGCCCCTATTATTATATTACTACTATACTATCATTATATTATTGTTGTAGTATTATATTATATTATTGCAATATATTGATATTATATTACATTATTATATTATATTATATTATTATATTATATTAGGATATTATTATACTATTCTTTAGCATTATATTATTATTATATTAGTATATTATATTAGATTATTTTTATTATAATATTATTATATTTGATATTATTTTTTATTTTTATTATTTTCAAATTTTCTTTCCTTTCTCTTGATTGGGGCTGAACAAATTATGAAAACCAAAATTGAATCAGCTAGTCAAAGGTTTTTAATGCAGAATTATATATGGATAATGGTTGAATTCAATGGTGATCAAATCAATAAACAAAAATCACGCTCAGGCATAATCCAGTTCCAAGAATCAAGCTTGGGATTGATTTTGTTCGTTTTCTCAAATTGGTTCTAAGGTTGCCTATAAATTGGGCTCACAATCAAAAGGACAACACACGGTGAAAAAAGAGGTTAGCGAATTGCTGGTGATAGCTGTTTATGAAATCTTTGGTAGTAGGGTTCTGGGTTTCGATTTTGAAAAGTTTATGGAATTTTGGGTTGGTATTTAGGTTTTTGGAGTTTATAGTGAAAATTGGGATATTTTTGGAGTTTTTTGAAAAATTTTGGAGGTTTTCTGGGTTATGATGAGTTTTTCGATGAATGTTTGAATTTTTCAATGATTTTTTCGATGAAGGTTGAAGTTTCCAGCTAGATTTCGATAAAATTTCTAGAAATCGATGACCAATTCCAGTTTTCAATGGGGTTTACAACTTGGTTTTAGAGAGAAGGCAGAGAATCCTAAAGCTAGAGAAAGAAAGGATTGAGCTTTTGAGGTTGAAACGTTGAGCTTGGCTTATATACTGATCCAGAGCAACTTTGTTTTGAACACCCCAGATCTGCGCATCGACCCAACAATCCACATGAAGATCCATTTACAAACTTGATTCATTTTGCAAGTTTTCTTTTTTCATTTTCATTTTTTTTCTTTATTTTATATTTTTAATTGATTTCATTTTATTTTATTTTTAATCTCTTTTATTTGTTTTATTGATTTTTTTTACATTTTTATTTTTATTGACTATTTTATAAAATTTTATGGCTATTTTTAAAAAAATAAATAATAATAATAACAATGAGAATAAACAAAAAAAATATTTTCAAATAGAAAATCTCATAAATCAATTTTTAAAAAAAAATAAAAAAAAAGAAAAATATCAAAATGAAAAAATTATTTTTATTTTCTAAATTATTGAAAGATTGATTCAAATTAAGTCTTACCAAACTATTGGGAGACTTAATGAAATTCTCAAAATTTTTTCATAAAATCTTTTTACAATAAAATTTCACCAAACTATTAGGAGATTTGCTTTAAAGTAAGTTCTACCAAACTATTGAGAGACTTTACTAATTTTTTGGAGTAAAATAAATTAATAAATCAAACGACGGAGTCTCTTTAGAGTGAGACACTAGTCTTCATGAATGCTCTCGAAATGAGAGAATTATTTTAAATTGCTATCAAACTATTGGGATAATTGAGAGACATATTTTTAATATTAAATAATCTGATAAATTATAAATATGATCGAGGCTTAGATAATCTGAAATCAAACTGGTACCATCATTTAGATGGGCGCTATAAGAGTGCTATAACCTTCCCCACATGTAACCGTACTATTAAACCTAAAATCTAGTTTTATGGATCAAAATCTACTTTAGGTGGCCAATCACACCTAAACAAAAAAAGATTAGTGGTGACTCCTCCCACCTATGTTTAGTGGTAGGTCTACGAATTTATATGTTATAATACCAGTAGCTCTGATAGTCACTGACAGCTAATTTGACAACCAGCTACCATCATAGTCTTAGGTAAACAAAATCTCAAAATTTTTGAGATTTTAATCTTCCTTTTTTGCTCTATAAATAGAGCCATGAAAACCTTTGCAATAGGAAAGAACTACAAACCCTGCAAAAAAAAAAAAAAAAACCCAGAAGCTTTGAAAAAAAAAACCTTTTTGTAAAAAAAAAGCCCTGCTAGATTTTTTAAAAAAAATCATCAAATCAAGTAAGCACAAATGAAAGAACCACATCCCCTGGTTATGGAGAGACTCAGTGCCAACATAATAAAAAGAAAAGACAATAGTAAAACAAAAAAAAGGGTAGTTTTGGTTGAAACTTTCAACGTCGATCTAGACCATCCACGGAGTTTTCTTACAAAAAAGGAGGTTAGATTGGGACTCAAAGGCCGTAAGGATTTTTTAGGTGAAATTTTAGGATTTTTTGGTTTCTGGCCATGGTGGTCGATGATCGGTAATGGTGGTGACAACGACAAGACGATGATCGATCGACACTCTACCTTTTGTCTAAGAAAAAAAAAAAGAGAGTTTTTTCTGAAAAAGGGAAGAAATGAAGGGAAAAAAATTTGGCCTTTTATAGAATCGCTTAAAGCCAAAATGACGTTGTTTAAGGAAGGACCAAAACGACATCGTTTTCAGACTTGGGGATCTGTGTGTGACCCATCGACCCAACCCAGGGTCCATGCATCTGACTTGGAGACTCGTTTTTTCATCGACTTGGATTGATCCAGTTGAACAGGTGATTGAATTGCTAGAAACTCGATCTAAACTACTAAATCACTGAACCAGCCCAAATCAAACTAGACTGCTGAATCAATGTCAAACCCGTTGATTGAACTATTGATCGATTTGGTTCAGGTAAATTTTTTTTATTTTTTATATTATTTTATTACTTCAAATTTTATTATTAGTATTTATGCAAGTTAAAATGCTTAAATTTGCTAAAATAAATTTTTGTTGTTTTAATAATAATTAATAAAAGAATAAATAATGAAATACATAATTAAAATTTTTGATAGTTTTGTTCAAATTTGGAATAACCTTATAAAATAATTGATAAAAAATTATTATTCAATAAAAAATAATAAAAATGTAAAAAAAAATTTATCTGACAATAAGATTTAAATATCCTATGAGTAGTGATACTTACGAAATCTCTAGGTGAGAAAATTTTTTTTGAATACTACCAATGTATTGGGGTATTTATAAAAAGTTTTTAATATAATAAAAATTTTTCTTTTTTTTTTTTGCTAAAATAGTAATTAAAAATTAACTAATTTGTTATAAATAAAATAAAAAATGAGGAAAAAAAATTATCCAATGGGATTCTTAAAATATTTTGAGTAGTGATGCTTTATGAAATCCCTAGGTAAGAAGATTTTTTAAAATATTACTAGTGTATTGGAATATCTATAAAAATCTTCAATATGATAAAATTTCTCTTTTTTTTTCAAATATTTAAATAAAAAATAAATAAAATTTATAAAGGAATAAAATAAAATATGTGCATCAACATTTTGGCATTTTGCATTGCATGCACAACATAGTTTTGAAGAAAAATAAATTCGAGCTTCCGAGGGTGAGATTCTAAGGTATTCTGAGAATCAATGTCTAAAAAATCTCTAGGTGAGAAAAAATTCTTTTAATGTTACCAATGTAATGGAACATTCTAAGAATAATTTCAATAAAAAGTTCTAATTTATTTTTATTGAATGAAAATGGAACAATAAATAATAAAAGATATTAAAAAAAAGAAACAAAAAAAACCAAAATTTCAATAAACAAAGGAATTAAGGAAATTATTTTTCAAATACCAAAAATAAGATTATTTTTATCAAAATCAATGGATAACACGTAATTAATTAGTTACATTTCAAATGGGCACTGTGGGGGTGCTAATCCTTCCCCACGCGTAATCGACTCTTAGATCCAGATTGTTTCGTAGTCCCTAAAATTATTTTTTTTAATAAATTTTAATTAATTTAAAATTTGATTAAAAAGATAGGTTTTAATAGGTTTCCAATCGTACCTAGCCAAAAAAGATCGGTGGTGACTCCCGTTTTTCATTTTCTTTGTTTCCAAATTTGTTGGGTGGACACAAAATTGTTACGACAGCTTGGCGACTCCATCGAGGATGCTATTTTTTTTTTAAAAGTCAAGCCAAAATTAACTACGTGTTATCCTCAATTTTGCTTTAAATAGTCTTATTTAGTATTTATTTTTTAAGTTCATAGATTTTTATTTCTTAAAAAAAATAAAAAATAAAAAACAAATTGAAGACAAAAAGGAAAATTTCACACACATTTCTTTTACTATGCCTTTTATGCTTTTTTTGTATATATTATTCTCAACAAATTAGGATACATTTGCACACATAATGACATAATGCATCTCATGTATGAGCTCTATACTCGGACTTCATCCTTTATAGAAAAAAGTAAAGTACCTATGCCCTCGTGAGGTGATAACCTCCGCAATGGCAAGTGAAATACTTTCACTCAAATTGAACCTGTTTTGTTCGTAACCTATAATGGGTGAGGATTGAGGTGCCTTACTAGTCTAACGTGGACGACAGCGAAGAACAATTTGAAAACCTTTAGACGCGTGTCAACCCAAGCTAGGCATATAATAAGCCATAAGAAGCCAACCTTAGCTAGAGTTTCACCTACCATTTTTAGAAAATACCTAAGTCCAAAATGTGTAAGAATATAAAATGAAACAAAACAATACAAAAAACTAAAAAATCTAAAAAAAAACTTTTTTAATCTTAAACCACATCTTCACACTAATTCAATTTTGTTTTTTTTTTTTTACATTAATCATATTATATAGTCTTGCATCGAGGTATTTGCTTTAGGACATTTTTCTTCTAAGAAGTTTTCATGGATCTTATAAAATTATAGATTTGCTCATCCTCCGTCAATGTCTCATGTGAACTATATAATGAAGTATATGTTTGGTCAAAAGAAGCCCAGCAAAAAAATGGAGATTGCTTACCTATAGGCTATGCGTCAGAGTTGCCCAAAAAGGTGCATTTGGATCTCACACAGAATGATTTGAAAGACTTAGCTGTTATCTAGGGTCAGTTAAGTGAAAAAGAAAGCTTTTACAAAAAATACAAGCAGATTGCATCATTCATTCCCGTAGTGATTGATGAACAGTTGGTCAGGGCAGCTATATAGTTTTGGGATTTATCCTATAAATGCTTCACTTTTAATTAGGAGGATTTGGTGTCAACTATTGAGAAGTATTCAATTTTTCTTGGGATAAAACTACAGCGTCCAGTTAAAATGTTTACCCGAAAGCTAAAATCTAGTTATCGCAACAAGTTGGCCAAGTTAATAGGGGTTAAAGTAAAAACCATAGATTCCTGCGCAAAGTCTAAAGGTGAACATCTCGATATCTGTTAGAATTTTCTTTGAAATTTTATTCAAGGGCATCTTAATGATAATCAAGGCATGGTTATGTTTGCTTTAGCATTATATGGCATGGTGATCTTTTCAAAAGTTTTGGGTTACATCGAGATAATTGTGACAGATTTTTTTGAGTAAATTGAAACCCAAGCAATTAATCCCGTACTAACAGTCCTAGTCGAAACCATTAGATCATTGAATTTCTATCAATGAAATGAAAAAGGATGGTTCATAAAGTGTGTATCGTTGTTATATGTATGGGTCAGAAGTCATTTCAAGTGTGGGAAAAGTGCATTTTCCAAGGTGTATCTTCAAAATAAAACACCAATTGAAGAGTTTTGTAGAAGCCAATGGCTAACGATGAAGACCAAGGAAGAGTGGGTTCTATTCTTACGAAGGCTTATTGGAGATGAAATAAAATGGATGGTGACTTGGATGTCTTGTGTGCCTATGTTGTATCATGGAGGAAACGAACCATGGATACCGCTATTAGGACTATGGGGTATTGTAAGTTACACTCTGTTGATGGTGTTTAGGCAATTTGGTGTAAAGCAGCTTGTTCCTACCATTCATGGCCTTGTCCAAATAGAATTCATTTACGAGGAATCAAATCCACCAAAAACTTTGAAGCAGTTAATCCAAGCATGAAAAAATGTGAAAAATGAGATTAAGGTCTCTCATCAACAAAGTCACCATTGATTATCAGATTTGGAAAGCGAGGTGGCTCAAAGACATAATACTCCCTTTTAATAATGGCTCATATCAATAGCTGACCTTAAGTGCAATTATCAGATGTTGAGCTTGTTAGGAAAGAATTAGAAGATGAAAAAAAAATAAGAAAGAAAAATTTGAGACTTCGTGAGAATATGAAACGGTTGAAATACAAAACAGAAGTACGAGAGAGTATATTAGAAAAGGTCATAAAAGAACGGGATGTGGCCAACAATGATTTGAAAGATCGTCACTAAGAAAATAAGAGATTGTGAGTCCAATTCAAGACTAAAAAAGTCATAAAGTCTTACCTTAATCGATAACGTGAAATGGATGAACTCTAAGAGAAAATGAACCAATGAAATGGCAAAGCTCAAGAAAAGCAAGAGGAGGCCACTAGAATTTCTTAAGAATGCCAGAATTAGAAGGGGTTATACTTTATAGTTTAAGTAAGATTGGTGGAATGCCAAAAAAAAAAGGAAAGGTTGAAAGCCATACTCACAAAAGAGAGAATAAAGCACCTTGAAGTACTAAATAAAAAAGAATCACTTCACCAGGTGATCCAAAGGTTAGAGTTGCAACTACAAGACCATAAACACTATATTTTAGCAATAATAGTGAGTGACAGAGAAAAAAAAAATGATTGGATCTTCTCGTGTGATTTAAAAAGAGATGCACGTATGAGATAGAGCGTAGAAAGCTTAGGGAGGCAATAGTATATAGAGCACTTGACCAATCAAGTTTGTAAGGCAATGGAAAAGGTATAGGAGATGATTGAAAAAGTAGAAGCATTAAGAAGAGAATTCAATCTCATAGGAAAATATGGATAGTGTTTAGTAAACTTTCTAGATAAAGCCAAATATCATTATGAGTAAGTCAAACACTTTTGTGGATATAATTCTAGAATGATAAATTTCATGTAACAAAAGTTGTATGGAATTAATGAAAATTTCTAGTGTTGAAATTTGTCTAAGAGCAAATATCTCTCTTTTGCATTTATGCATCATATGCACCGTTTTTGTTTTTCCAAAAAAATCATAAAAAATAAAAAATAAAATTTTCAACATATGGCATTCTAATTTTTTTAAAAAAATTTTATGGTAATAAAGGTTCAAGAATAGCTCGTCCATTAAAAATTTTGACTCAACCTACTCGCCATTCATACAACATAAGAGCTTAAATAAAAATCATAGAATAAGAATAAGCCAGTCAATTTGAAAAGATTGAAAAGGCTTAAGGAGAACTAAAAGAGAATCTTAATAAGATAATGGACATGCTCAAGAATCTTGACAAAGAAAAAATGGTGGAAGGAAATCCTGACTTTTAAGAGTAATTGTTAGACATGCTAGATCCTATATACCCTCTAGGGTTTAAGTTGTGGCCAACTCAACCTTCTCAAGGAATTAGAATTCAAATTTCTACTTCAGGAGGATATTCCAATCCTTATATAGGAATGACATCCACACCTGCTCTAGGCTAGTTCCAAAACTTAACTAATCCTGTTATGATGGAAAAACCATCGAGCTAATCTTGGTTCCTAACTTGGATAATCCCAAGGAGAGAGAAAAGTTAGGGATAAGGATACCTGAGAAAGTGAAAGATACTAGTGCCCAGTAAAAGAAAAAATTATTAGAAAAAAGACTTAGGGCCATAAAGGGAATGAATTTTTATAACTCCACAAATGCAACTAAGCTTTGTTTAGTCTTAGATGTGGTTATTCCACCTAAATTCAAGGTCATTAAATTTGAAAAATATGATGGCATAAAATGCCCAATAATTCATATCACCATGTATTATTGTAAGATGGTGGCATATACTTATGATGAGAAGATGCATGTATTTCAGGATAGCCTCATAGGATCAGTAACTTAATGGTATGTTCAACTAGACAGGACTCGTATTCATTCATGACAAGAACTTATAATGACATTCCTTACATAATATCAACAAGTCATGGATCTAGTTCTAGACCACTTATCTCTACAGAGCATGAAAAGAAGGTAACAAAAAGCTTTAAAAAATATGCATAAAGATGGAAAGATATGGCTATACAAGTACATCCTTTCTTCATTAAGAAAAAATGACTATCTTATTTGTAAACACCCTAAAAGTATCGTATTATCAGAGATTGATAGGCAATGCAACCAAAAATTTTATAGATATGGTGATATCATGTGAGATTATTAAAAGTGCTATAAAGAATGGCAAGCTCGATGCAAGAGAAATAAGTGGCATAAAGAGAGGTACTACATCAAAAAGGAAAAAAAATGAAACCCAAATGATAAACTATGTGGCACAACAATTAAAGGCTTCACGCTATACCCCATACCAATTTATCAAACCCATTACCCTCTCATAAATAATATTACATCCATCCCTTATCTGTATTAGCCATATCAGCCACTACCACCACTGACTTATCCACTCAATTTCCAGCTATCCTTTTAGACACCCACCTACAATCATCTTGTTGCACCTACCATACCAGATTAAAGGCCTAATCTAAGTAGTGGTCTAACAACCCTAAGAATTACCTAAGAAAAAATCACTTTCGATTCTATCTCTATGATATACACAGATTTGTACCCTTGACTTATTGAGAAACATTTATTAGCCCCCATTATTGTTAAATCTTTGAAACCATCATTTCTTAAATGGTATAATCCTAATGCACATTATATTATCATTACGAAAACTGTAGCCATTCTACTGAAAACTGTATTGCTCTGAAGCGTAGAGTGCATGGGTTAATTAATGAAAGGGTGTTAAATTTTGTTACCAGCCAACGAGAAACTTCAAATGTTAATGGGAAACCTCTATCGAACCATACTAAACCATCAATAAATGCTTTAATAGATAGATAAACAAGTTACGTGAAGAGAGGGATAAATGAAGTTAAAACTCAAATGGCTAAGGTGTTTGAAGCTTTAGTTAAGGCTGATATGTTAGAGCCAATAGAACCTCAAAAATGCTCTAAAGAGATTAACTCAACCAAGAGTTGTAATTATCACAAAGGTGTTTTAGGATATTCTATTAAGAGTTATGACCAATTTTACCAAGAGACGCAGAAGTTAATAGATGTAGGTTGGATAGAGTTTTACGAAGAAAGAGAAAAGTTGATGAAAGCTTAAGTGTCCACCATTGATTTAAAGAATAAATTATGCATAGACCAGTAACTGTTTATTATGATGAAAAGTGAACCCTGAGGCCAAAAAAGCCCATTTCCCAACTAGTAGTGACAATTAAAGTTCTTACCCCTTTTTATACCAGAATGATAAAGTAGTACTATGAAAGTATAATTATGATATTATAGTTAATCTAGATACTACAAACATAATGAGTGTGAGAGGTATAACCTGAAATGGAAGGTGTTATACTGCAAAAGCTTTAGAAAAAGCTTGGAAAAAAAATGAAGGTTGTAGAAGAAAAAAAAGTCAGAATAATCCTATTGTAGTCTCAAATAAAAAATGTTAGAAGCCAGTATCTAAGAGTGAAACTTGTGAATTTTTAAAGCTAATAAAACATAGCGAGTATAGCATGGTAGAATAACTAAACAAGATGCCATCTAAAATTTTGCTATTGTCATTATTGCTAAGCTTAAAGTTACACTGTAATGCTCTACTGAAGGTGCTTAATCAAGCATATATGTCCCATAATGTCTTTGTTGAATACGTGAAACAACTTGTTGGAAATTTAACGATCTCAAACTATATCTCTTTCAATGATGAAAAAATTTCTCCTAGGGGTCGAGAAAGCACTAAAGCTCTCTACATTACTATAAAATGTAAAAGTCATATAATGGCTAAAGTTTTAATCGATAATGGCTCATTCATCAATGTCAGCTTAGTGAAACTACTTTGGTGAAACTATGTGTTGATGGATCTTACATGAAGCCTAGTCATATGATAGCTTGAGCTTTTGATGAGACTCAAAAAGAGGTGCTGAAAGATATAAAAATGTCATTGTAGATTAGTCTGTGCACTTTTAACATGAAATTCTAAGTTATAGATATCTGTCCCTCATATAGTTACTTGTTGGATGGCCATGGATTCATATGATAGATGCCATTCCATCCTTATTGTATCAAAAAGTTAAATTCATTATTGATAAAAAATTGACATGTGTGATAGAAGAAAAAGATTTACTAATAACCCAACCGATAAATACTCTTTATATAAAAGTAGTAGATGAAGCCCTGAAGTGCTTTTACTGATATTTCAAGTTGCCAATGCAACATATGTGACTGAAAGATCTAAATTATATCCATCGCACCTGTCTATAACTACTAAAATGATTATTAAGTAGCTTGTTGGGATAAGATGGTAACCTGAAGCTGGACTTGAGAAAAATCTACAAGGAATCACGAAGCAATCGATATATATGAAAAGAAAGATAGATTCAGCTTAGGTTATAAATCGACAAGAGGGGATAAAATGAAAATGGTGAATGAGAAGAAAGAAAAGAGAATGGATAATCTTAGGGGATATGAGCCAGAGTCAGAGCCATGGTCATTTCATACCTTTATGATTCTTTCCATTTAGGATGATGTATTTACCCATATTTGTTTGAAGCCTTAAGTATAGAATTGGTGGAAGAGTTTTTAGAGCTAGCCATTCAAGTGGTGGATGATGAAAAAAAGAAGAGTCAAGATGAAGAGCTGTTCATGCACCCTTATCCTTTGAATTTCAAGCTAGATAATTAAAAAGTCATAGAGCTACTTATTGTCTTTAAAACTTTTAAAAAGTAATGTACTGTGAAACTTTAAATCTTTAATTCTCATGATGAGCATCAGGAGATCTTTTATGATGTGTTTATGTTTTTTGTTTTAATAAAAGACTTAAAAAATACGTTTGCATTTCTTCTATTCGTTTTCACTTTCATTCATTTGAATCATTTCTCTTTTCATTTTGCCTTAATCATTTTCTTGCCATTCCATTTTTGTGTGCCAATATTTTCTTCAACTCACCCTTTGCAGGGTCCCAAATAATAAACACAAAGATAACCATGACAATAATCTTAGATTTGATTTTAAAAACCTAATTCATGTTGATGAACTTGATAATGAAAAAGATTCATATAATTACACATTGTCTCCTAATTTGTTAAAATTAATAGAACATGAAGATAAGCTAATTAAGCCCCACCAAGAAATTACCAAATTAGTGAATTTTGGAGACAATGAAAATAGAAGAGAGGTTAAAGTTGGTACATCTTTTTTACCAACTGATAGGCAAAAGCTAGAAGAATTACTTTGAGAATATATAGATATGTTCATGTGATATTACCAAGATATACTAAGACTCAGCACTAATATTGTAAAGCATAAGTTACCTTTAAAACTAAAATGTAAGCCAGTACAGCAAAAGCTAAGGCACATAAAGCCAGAGATGCTGCTAAAAATTAAAGAAGTGAAAAAGCAATCTGATGTTAGATTTTTGAAGATAGCAAAATATCCTGAATGGGTAGCCAACATAGTGCTAGTTCTCAAGAATGACAAAAATGTGAGAATATGTGTCAATTATTGAGATTTGAAAAGAGCAAGTCCTAAGGATAACTTTTCTCTACCTCAAATTGATACCTTAGTGGATAATATTGGTAGATATTTCACATTTTCCTTTATGGATGGCTTTTCAAGCTACAATCAAATCAAGATGGCTCGAGTTGATATGAAAAAGATAACATTTGTGACAGTGTAGGGGACATTTTGTTATAAAGTTATACCTTTTGGGTTGAAAAATGTTGATGCTACTTATCAAAAAAGTGATGGTGACTCTCTTTTATGATATGATACATAAAGAGATAGAAGTGTAAGTGGATGACATGATTGCAAAATCTCATGAAGGAGAAGATTATATAGTTAATTTCAAAAAGCTATTTGATAGGTTGAAAAAATTCCAATTGAAGTTGAATCTTGTCAAATGTATATTCGATGCTAAATCAGAAAAACTATTGGGCTTTATGGTCAGTGAAAAAGGAATTAAAGTTGATCTAGATAAGATATAGGCTATTCAAAACTTATCCCATCTTTGTACTTTGAAAGAGGTGCAAAGCTTTATGGGAAGATTGAATTATATTGTTTGCTTTATCTCTCAACTCAACTATAAGTGCGATATCATTTTCAAGCTTTTTAGAAAATATAATCCAGAAGAATGGAATGATAAATGCCAAGAAGTTTTTGACAAAATCAAAAAATACTTACCAAATCCACTGTGTTGGTGCTGTCCATTTTGGGGAAACCTTTGATTTTATACTTAACAGTGACAAAAATTCAATGAGATGTGTGTTAGGGTAAAAAGATGAAACCAACATGAAAGAATGAACAATCTACTACTTGAGTAAAAAGTTCACTGATACCATTAAAAAAGATATGTTATGCACTGGCCTGGATAGCTTAAAGGATCAGATAATACATGCTTTATCACACTACTTGGCTCATAGCAAAGTTGGATCCTATTAAGTATATCTTTGAGAAGCTTTCATTAACAAAAAGAATAGTGTGGTGGTAAGTTATGTTTTCAGAATATGATATTGCTTATGTAACTCAAAAGGCTATTGAAAGAAGTGTAATAGCAAAGTTTCTTATTGATCATGCAGTCGAAGATTATGAACCAATGAAACTAGATTTGCTTGATGAAGATGTGATAGTCATTGATGAGAATGAACCTGTTGGGAAGTCTTGAAGGATGTAATTTGATGGAGCTACTAACATTTTGGGTCATGGTATTGGGGTAATTTTGATATCTCTTAATGGACACAATTATCTCGTCACAGCTAGGTTGAATTTCAATTGCACAAACAATGTGATTGAATACGAGGATTGTGTTATGGGTTTACAAGCAGTAATTGAAAAAATGATCAAAGTGTTAGATATGTTTAGAGATTTAGCTTCGGTCATCTATTAGTTACGAGGTGAATGGGAAACAAGAGACTCCAAGCTGATCTGCTACCATAAATACATCTTTGAGTTGGTCAAGCAATTTAAAAAAAATTCAGTTTAAGCATTTGCCTAGGGAGGAGAACCAAATTGCTGATGCATTGGCTATTCTAGTTACAATGATCAAAATAGATTCAAATATTGAGATCCAACACATTAAGCTGGTGTCATAACGTCTAAATCTGAGGATCCATCGCTAGACATTGACTTGAAGGAGTCGCCACCAATTTTTTTTATCTAGGTGTGATTGGCCACCTAAGGAATCTATCCTTTTAAGGAACGCCTAAGCCTAAGGGTCCCTAAAAGAATAGATTTAGGTCTACTAACCAGAGCAGGGTTCGGGAGTATGATTACATGTGAGGAAGGTTATAGCACCCTCATAACACCCATCGAAAGATGGTACCAGCTTAATTTTGTGTTATCCAATAAGCTTTAAAAATTTACTAAGTAATTAATTATTAAAAATGATTCTCAATTGACTCTAATACTTTTAGCAAAAAATTGAAAAAATTCTCTCACCTCAAGAGTATGCAAGGAGACTACTGTTTCACTTGCAGAGGCTCTATCGTCGAATTATTTAACATTAAAGAAAATTCAAGAAACCAAAAGGAAAAGAAATAAAATGAAAAAAAATTATTTAACTTTAGATATAAATCTTTTTCTCTTTAAAAACTCATTGCTTTTGTACAAGAAAAATTGATACCAACTTTTCCCCAAAATGTTTTTCTGAAACTTTAATTTCGAGGAAAATTGATACTTTCAACTTTTCCTCAAAAATATTTTTTAGAAAACTTATTTTCAAGGAAAATTGATACTTTTAATTTTTTCTCAAATAAAAAAATTTTTTTTTGAAATATTTTTCTTTATTCATTTATTCATTTTATTTAAAAAGAAATTGGTAAATAATAAACAAAATGGCAAAAATGAAAAAAAAAACCTCAAAACAATTTAGGCTCGGCTCTGAAAAATTACCACAACTCGGCTTCACACCCAAGAAATGACTCGACTTGGAGCTCAAATGGAATGAGCTAGACTGGGACAGAGGATTGGGCTGAGCAACTAGGTTGGATCGTCTAGTATTTCATGCACAGATCCTTGAAACGAGTTGAATAGAACCCATTTTCTTTAGCTAAAACGACATCGTTTTATCAAAGCTATAAAAGCCCTTTTCAAACTTTCTTCTCATTTTACGAGTGCTTTCTCTCTCTTTCTAGAATTTTTAGTTGGTCTATCTCTCTCCAAAAAAGGGCAAAGTTGGTTAAAAACTCCACAAGTTTCCAGATTCTAACGAATACCACCGTCGTTGCAGTCTTTGGTCGTCGTCGACCACCGAGTCGATGATCGTTCGAGCCTAAATTTTGCCCAAAAAATTACCTTGGCCTCCTCTTTCACATGGTATGATTAATTTCTTTAAAACTCATTGTATTGGCGTGGATTCGAGAACAATGTCGTGACTTTTTCTCCTACTTTCCACTGCCCTAACGACCGCTATTTTGAGGTATGTTCTTAAACTCGATCTTGGTTATCTTTTCATCGAATTTGGAGGCTTAAAATCACCTAAAGAAAGCCCGAAACCCCTGGAAAAGAAACTAAACTGAAAACCCAAAGAAAAAATGTTTCTTTATTTTTGGTTCTCTTTTGGCTTCTAACTTTGATTTTTTTTTTTTTGGCTTTGTGTTGATAGGGTTTGCTGACAATGGATGATTGGTGGAGAGTTGATGATAGTGGTAGACTGGGGTTTGGGCGTAACTTGATTGGTCTCGATTGGGATAGTAAAAGGGACCTTGAATTTTGCTTTGTTTTTGGATTTGATTATGAATCCTTGATTGAGGTCGAGTTTCTGATTGGGTTTGTTTCTTGAGGATTGGATTTATGTTTTGTGTGCAGGGTTCATGGCTTCAAGTAGTGTCTGTTTGATTGAGCTTATGGTAAGCATGGGTTATGATTGACAATGGGATGGTGATAGAGTTGAATTTGGGGCTGTGGTTAAGTGGTTTCAATTGAGGTAGAGGTGATGATGGGCTCGGTTTGGTAATGGGATGGTAATGAGGGCAGTAAGATGATATGGTGGTGTTCTGGTAGAGATGGCTAGATGGCTGTGGGCGGTGGTCGTGGAATGCTCTGGCCTCTATGAATTATCAATTTCAGTCGAGGCAATGAACTATGGTGTTGAATTTTAGAGTTAAAGGTACTGGTAGTGAAAAAAAAAGGTTAAGCCATTGTCTGTAGGCGGGGGGCTAATTGGTTTTTCTCTGGCTGTTCCTGTGTGTTTCTGACCTCTTTGTTCCCCTTTGCTTCTGTGTTTGTGTGATCTCTATTTTTTTTCTCTCTTTCTCTTTACCCGAAGAACACAACTCAGAATCCGATTGAATTTTCACAGGATTCTAGAAAATAATGCCGAAAACTTCAAAGTTGGCTAAAAAACTCGTCGAAAAATTCAAGGTTCGCCAAAAAATTTCGTTGGATTCTGAAAAATTTCCAGAAAGTTTTCAGAAAAAAACTTTAAAAATTATAAAAAAATTTCCACAAATTCCTAAAGCTATATCTAATGCACCAGAACCTTTTTAGCTTATGTTTTTTCTCTGTGTGTGTTTTTCGTGTCCCTTTGGATTCTTTTTCAATACCTATTTATCAAGATTGATTAGAAGAGTTTTTGATCAATCTAAATTCCCTTTGAGATTTGAATTCAATCTTTGAATCCAATCACAACTCTCCCAATCCTCTGATTTATGGCCAAACTCCCTTCTAGAACCAAGAATTATAATTAAAATAGAATTCAGATCGGATAAACCATCGAAAATAATAATAATAATAATAGATAAATATACATTGATAGATAAATATAAAAATATTAATAGATAAATAAAAATAATAATAATAGATAAATATAATAAATATACATTAATAAATAAATAATAATAAATATATTAATAAATAATAAAATGTATATATATTAATAGATAAATAAAAAAAATTAATAGATAAATAATAATAAAAAATATATATTTATAAATAAATAAAAATAAAAATGCAAATGGGCTTACCCATTTGGATCAAGCTCAATTCATCTAGACTTGGACCAAATTAGGTGTTTACAACTGCTCCTATTTGCGCATTTTCTGTGAAACAAAAATTGTGTAAAGACGTAGATACCCATTCAAGATTCAATTGAATTTTTTTTTACCTTTTTTTGTTTTGTTTGTTTTGTTTTTTATTTTTTTTTAAATTTTGATCAAAGCTCCTCTAAACAGAGGCTCAACGACTTTGAAAAATAAATAAAGCTCCTCTAAATAGAGGCTCAATGACTTTTGAAAAATAAATAAAGCTCCTCTAAACAGAGGCTCAACAACTTTTGAAAAATAAATAAAGCTCTTCTAAACAGAGGCCCAACGACTTTGAAAAAATAAATAAAGCTCCTCTAAGCAGAGGCTCAATGACTTTGGAAAAGTAAACAAAGCTCTTCTAATTAGAGGCTCAATAACTTTGAAAAAATAAACAAAGCTCTTCTAAGCAGAGGCTCCACAACTTTAGAAAAATAAACAAAGCTCCTCTAAGCAAAGGCTCAACGACCTGAAAAAATAAACAAAGCTTCTCTAAGTAGAGGCTCCATAACTTTTGAACAATAAATTGCTCCTCTAAATAAAGGCACCATAATTTTTGAAAAATAAATTACTCATTAACAATCATGTCCAAAGGAGTTATAGATCAGATCTGATGAAATTTGTAATAAGAACTCAAAGATTCACAATTTGAGTTCAAAATTCATAAAAATTCACTAAAATTTGACTCTCAAAATTTCATTTTCACAAGAATTCAAATTTGCAAGATCTTAAGATTCGCATCCATATTTAAAGAGTATCATTTGAATTTTAGAGATTCACATCCAAAAGTTCAAAGCTTCTCATTCAGGTTCAAAGGTTCATGTTTGACAAATTTGGGATTCACATTTCAGTTCAAAGCTTCTTATTCAACAAATTTTAGGTTTCATACTTCAAAGATTCTCATTTGGTTCGAAGATTCACATTCGATAAATTTTAGGTTTCACACCTTAAAGATTCAAATATTCTTATTTGATATTCAAAACTTTTTTTTTTCAAATGAGCTTCAAACTTTCACTGATGCAACAACCTGGATTCTCATAATGCCATATTCTTAGCCATAATCCAAATGCTTACTGGCTTATGCAAATGCATATCCAAATTGAAGTTTCAAACAATCTCAAAACAACAATGCAAACATAATGCATGGAATGTGGATGTCAATGTCATGAAATTCTAATCAAAACGTGGTAATATGATCCTTAAGACTCCATCATCTCTCATCTTTCTTTTCCAACTCTAGCTTCTTAGCACTCTAAAACAAGTTTCGTTAATTAATCCTTATCATTTTCATCACTTGATCATCATTCATAGGCCTCTCAACACTAACAATTCTTAGACAAGTTCTGTCCATTACCCCATATCATTTAATCATGACTCACAAGCTCTTCAGTACTAGCAATTTTAGCATAAATTTCATCCCTTGGCCTATACTATTCTTACCATTTGATAATAACTCATAAGCTATGTCAGCCAATCCATCACCATATACATTTTTGGATCACATCAGCTTTCTAAATTTTTGCCTTTTATTCATTTTGTTAAGCAATTCATCCCTATGTTCATCATTTGGCCATCCCATGTGTCATTTTTTTCAAGTTTCTATCATCTTTTCATCATTTTTGCCTTATCATCTTGGATTTCTTTCAAAAGAATGCAAGAACCTTTTAAGCACATATTCATTCATTCATTATCATTTCAATTCTGGACAAACACAATGCAATCATATATTTCTTTAATTCATTCTAAGGATGTGAGAATAAAAGAGCACAAGGTGCATTGGGAGAAAAACAATCAATAAGGAGAAAGTCTTAGTACAAAAGCAAATGGAGGAAAGAAATAAGTTAGATGTATGTCATTGGGATGAGTGGTATATCCAAACAATGAATAGTTAAACAATTTTGAACATTAATCCATGATTCTTTTTCAAAAACTCATTCCATTTACTGTCGAAATCATTTTGAGCTTATTAAACTTTGCCTCAACTTTTTAGATGCCTTGATCTTCTATATATTTGAACTGTTTATCCAACTTTCAGCTCAGAGATTTGTCTACCCAAATCACCTTTTTAAGTTTTTAATTTAAGTCTTTCTTTTTCTTCTTTCATCTTTCTTCATTTTTTTTCATTTTTTTATTTGTTTTCATTTTTCCTTTTTTTCATTTTCTTCATTCTTTCACCCATTATGGATATCTTTTCCACATCAATTTCTAGAGCAACGAAGCATAATTCTGTCGTTCTATCACAAACATATCTTAGCCTAACATATGATCATTTAATTTGAGCATTCACATTTGATCCACATAGACTTTTAAATGTTATAATATAGGCCACTATAAGAAGTGGATACAATAGGCTCAAAATATATGTTTAAAAGGTTTAAAACTAAAGGATCATTTTTCATCTGATGTAACTTGACATTTTGCCCCATTCCATATCATTCCACTATTTTTTTTTCATCTCATTCTTCACAAAATGACTCTCATTACTTTGCCCCAACTTGTTATGGCATTTATTTTTTCTCTTTTTTTTATACCTATTGTGATCTTTGGGCTCTTTTTTTTCAAAAATTGCCCTCAAGTGTGGAGGATGATCCTTGGGTAGGGTTTTTTTTAAAAAAAAAAAATCATAAAAGGTTCAAAGGGGTAACAATGAATGAGTTTTCTAAAAGAAATATGGCTATTTTTCATCTCAAATGTGAATGCTTTCTTTGAACATAATCTATTGAATAAAAATAAGCTCATGAATCTTTATAAAAAACTGCACTTTTTCAAGTCATATTAACTTCCCATCTATAAGTAGCTCACTTCTTTTGCTTAAATAATCTCTTTAAATTAATGTAAATGAGTTCTCAAAATTAAATTCCAGAATTATTGTTATCATTGTCTAAACATTCATCATCTGGAATTTAAAAATGGGAATGAAAAGTTATGAAAGGTAACAAAGCATGAAACAGTGGTTGAATGAAAGAGAAAATGTAATGAAATGCATTATCTTTGCCTTTTATTAATATGATACCAAATGAAATCCTACTACTTAAAAAAAATCATACTACCTAAAAGAAATCCTAATATTACTCTAAAAGAAATCTTAAAATGATAAAAAACTTCCAATCAACCTTATCTTCATTTTTTAGAATTATACGCTTGTGCAATCTGGTGAAGGATCTTTATTGACATCTTGTCCATTGATTCATTGTAACTTTCCAAGCCTTTTTTGATCAACGTGCTTTTGATTTTCATTCAAAGCTTTGACATTATGTTAGGTAATGGATTGCCACTAATATTGGATTATTGCTCCTCATTGATCAAAATTTACCATTCTATCTTTGATTAACTGTTGCACCTTATGCTTTAGAGCGGTGCAATTTTCAATGGAATGGCCAACAATTCTATAGTGGTAGTCACAGTGAGCTGTAGGATCATACCACTTAGGATAGGGTGGCTTGAACGGCTCCACGCGATTAGAGGCAATCAAGTGGCTGTTATAGAGCTCTCGATATAACTTCGTATAAGTCATGGGGATTGGATCGAATATGAGTTTTTCTCAAGTAATTCGTTGCTCTCGTAAACCACTTGTTGGGTTAGCAAGATAAGCTTAGGGCCTTATGAGAGGTTGAATAGTAAAGCTATATGTGGGAGCATGGGGGTTATAAATATGTTGGTATGTGGATAAGTAAGATGGTTAGGGTATGGGCTGATATGGGTAAGATGAGGTATTATTCACAGCAGGGTAGTATGGGAAGTAACCTTTTAGATAGGGTTAGTACCCTTTGAACTGTCTGTCAAAGCCTATAACTTGAGCTTCAGTCTCTTTCTTCTCGGGTGCCTTCTTGGTTTCTTCTCCTTTCAGCTTACCATTTTTAATGGCATTCTCAATGATTTTGCCTGAGATTACCATGTCAGCGAAATTTTTTATGGCATTCCCTATCATCTTTTCATAATAAGAGGATTTCAAAGTACTGACAAACAATACAGTGGTCTTCTTTTTAATCAAAGGAGGTTGCACCTGAGTAGCCATGTCTCTCCACCTTTGGCATATTTTTTGAATGATTCAGTCACTTTTTTTTCCATATTTTGTAAGGAAAGGCGATCAGGAGCTAAGTCTATGATATACTGGTATTGACTAATAAAGTCATGGACCATATCACTTCAAGAACGAATACGATGGTATGTCCAGATGGACATACCTCCTAGCAGTAGAACCAGTGAGGTTATCTTGAAAGACGTGCATTAAAAGCTTTTCATTATTGGTATGGGCAATCATTTTTTGACAGTACATAATAATGTAAATCTTCGGACACTTTGTACCATCATATTTCTTAAACTCTGGGACTTTAAACTTTAAAGGGATAACCACATGTAGGATTAAACAGAGTCTAGCAGCATCGATAGAACCATAAAAACCCACTCCTTCCACTGCTCGTAACTTTTGTTCAAGCATACTAATTTTTGAATTTTTATGATATTCCACCACATTTGCTTTTTCGTTCTCCTTCTATTCCAAGTCATTTAGATTAAGAACTTGGATCGGTTCTACTATCTTTTCAGTAAAGATAGGATTTACATAGCTATGGTAATGCCCTAGGTTTGAAACTGATGGTATTCCAGGGTATACAGGATATGTGAACTGCTATGGTGGTATATTCTGTGTGGATTGGGCTTGTTATGGACCAAAACCTAGAGGATATAAAGGGTCAGCCATTTCTTATGATGGGGGGCCTTGTTAGCTTGTATTTTCTTCTATTCCTTTTCCCTTGTTTAGCTTGTTGAGAGCATCCAAAATCTTGCTCAACTCATTTTCAATCTTTTCCTGTGCTTTTTCAAGTTTTTCAAATCGATGAGAGTTTTCTTGCTCAATTTGTCTAACTTTGGCTCTTGTGTTATATCGGTGGGTGAGGATGCTTGGTGGAGCTATCCTTGAACCTTTAGCACCACAATTATGATTAAAAATGCTATGCTATGCTTTATGTATGATACGTTGATGCACGAATGAAATGTACATTTTCATGGATGAAATCTAATATGAAATGGATGCAAATGATAATGTTAAAACATGATCATGAAAATAATATAGATGCACAAAATCAGACAAATAACATGGTTACTTTCACAGATGAACTAAAAGTGATGCCGATGCATAATGTTACATATGATAATAAAAATGATGCATAAAGTCAGACCATCAAAATGATTAGATAACATCCTTATTGTGTTCTAATTTCAAAGTATATATATCATTAGGTAGGAAGGGCTCTATCTTAGGTTGACCTCTTAAGTGTACACTGTATATGGTTTAAGGCTAAAGTCTAGAGGTTCTCAAATTGCTCCTTACATCATTGTCTGTCATAGACTAGTAAGGCACTCCAATCCTCACCTATTACAGGCTACAAGTGAAAAAGGTTTAATTTGAGTGAGAGTATTTCGCTAGCCACTGCGAAGGTATTAAACCTCATGAAAGAAATAAGTACTTTACTCTCTCTTAGAGGGACGGAGCTCGGGTATAGAGCTTATGTTATGCATATGCATATGAATGACATAATTAATAAAGTAAATAAACATGAATGAATAAAAAAATCTATACAAAAAGGTTCAATTTTATTAGGCTTTTGGATAACACAAATTTATTTGCTGGCCTGACTTTTAGACGTCCCCAGTGGAGTCACCAAACTATCATAACGTCTAGATAGGAGTCATCGCTAGACATTGACTTGAATGAGTCGCCACCAATCTTTTTTATCTAGGTGCGATTAGCCACCTAAGAAATCTATCCTTTTAAGGAACACCTAAGTCTAAGGATCCCTAAAATAATAGGTTTAGGTCTACTAACTAGAACAGGGTTCGATAGTATAATTACGTGTGAAAAAGGTTATAGCACCCTCACAACGCCTATTGAAAGATGTTACCAGCTTAATTTTGTGTTATCTAATAAGCTTTAAAAATTTACCAAATAATTAATTATTAAAAATTATTCTCAATTGACTCTAATACTTTTAACAGAAAATTAAAAAAATTCCATCACTTCAAGAGTATGCAAGGAGACTATTGTTTCACTTGCAAAGTCTCTATCGTTGAATTATTTAACATTAAAAAAAATTCAAGAAACAAAAAGGAAAAGAAATAAAATGAAAAAAAATGATTCAGCTTTAGATATAAATCTTTTTCTCTTCAAAAACTCATTACTTTGTACAAGAAAAATTGATACTTTCAACTTTTCTTCAAAAATATTTTGTAAAAAACTTATTTTAAAGAAAAATTGATACTTTCAATTTTTCTCAAAAAAAATTTTTTTTGAAATATTTTTCTTTATTCATTTATCCTTTTTATTCAAAAAGAAATTGGTAAATAATGAACAAAATGAAAAAAAATGGAAAAAAAAAAGAAAACCTTAAAACAATTTGCGGCTCGGCTTTGAAAAATTACCACTACTCGGCTTCACACCCAAGAAATGACTCGGCTTGGAGCTCAAATGGCATGAGCTAGACTGGGACAGAGGATCGGGCTGAGCAACCGGGTTGGATCGTCCAGTATTTCATGCACGGATCCTTGAAACGGGTCGAATATAACCCATTTTCTTTAGCTAAAACAATATCATTTTTATCAAAGCTATAAAAGCCCTTTTCAGACTTTCTTCTCATTTTACGAGTGCTCTCTCTCTCTCTCTAGAATTTCTAATTGGTCTATCTCTCTAAAAGAAAGGGCGAAGTTGGTTGGAAACTCCACAAGTTTCCAGATTTCGGAGAATGCCATTGTCGTTGCAGTCTCCGGTCACCATCGACCATCGAGTCGGTGACCGTTCGAGCCTAAATTTTGCCCAAAAAATTGATTTGGCCTCCTCTTTCACATGGTATGATTAATTTCTTCAAAAACTCACTGGATTGGCATGGATTCAAGATCAACATCACGGTTTTTTCTCCTGTTTTCCACTGGCCCAACGACCGTTATTTTGAGGTATGTTCTTAAACTCGATCTTGGCTATCTTTTCACTGTATTTGGAGGCTTAAAATCGCCTGAAGAAAGCTCGAGACCCCTGGAAAAGAAACTAAATTCAAACCCAGAGAAAAAATGTTTCTTTATTTTTGGTTCTCTTTTGGCTTCTAACTTTGATTTTTTTTTTTTTTTTTTGGCTTTTTGTTTATAGGGTTTGTTGACAGTGGATGATTGGTGGAGAGTTGATGATGGTGGTAGACTGGGGTTTGGGCATAACTTGATTGGTCTCGATCGGGACAGTAGAAGGGACCTTGAATTTTGCTTTGTTTTTGGATTTGATTATGGATCCTTGATTGAGGCCGAGTTTTTTATTGGGTTTGTTTCTTGAGGATTGGATTTATGTTTTGTGTGCAGGGTTCATGGCTTCAACCAGTGTCTGTTTGATTGAGCTTATGGTAAGCATGGGTTATGATTGACAATGGGATGGTGATGGAATTGAATTTGGGGCTGTGGTTAAGTGGTTTCAATTGAGGTAGGGGTGGTGATGGGTTCGGTTTGGTAATGGGATGGTAATGAGGGCAGCAAGATGATATGGTGGAGTTCTGGTAGAGATGGCTAGATGGCCGTGGGATGGTGGGCGATGGTTGTGGAATACTCTGGCCTTTATGGATTATCGATTTCAATCGAGGCAGTGGACTATGGTGTTGAATTTTGGAGTTAAAGTACTGGTGGTAAAAAAAAAAAAGGTTAAGCCATTGTCTGTAGACGGGGGCTAACTAGTTTTTCTTTGGTTGTTCCTATGTGTTTCTGACCTCTTTGTTTCATGTGTTTCTGACCTCTCTGTTCCCCTTTGCTTTTGTGTTTGTGTGATCTCTCTTTTTCTTCTTTATTTTTCTTTCCTTCTCTCTACCCGAAGAACACAACCCAAAATCTGGTTGAATTTTCACCATATTCTGATAGATAATGCTGAAAGCTTCAAAGTTGACTGAAAAACTCGTAGAAAAATTCAAGGTTCTCGAAAAATTTCATCAGACTTTGAAAATTTTTCAAAAAAAAACTTCAAAAATTCTAAAATAATTTTCACAGATTCCTAAAACTGTATTTAACTTATCAAAATTTTTTTAACTTCTGTTTTATCTCTATGTGTTTTTTTTCGTGTCCCCTTAGATTCTATTTCAACACCAATTTAGAGAGATTAATTAAAAGAGTTTTTGATCAATTTTAATTCTCTCTGAGATTTGGATTCAATCTTTGAATTCAATCTTAACTCTTCCAGTCTCTTGATTTACGGCCAAACTCTTTTCTAGAATCAAGAATTATAATTAAAACAGATCGGATAAACCAATAAAAAAAAAGATAAATATAAAAAAATATTAATAGATAAATAAAAATAAAAATAAAAATAATAGATAAATATAAAAAATATACATTAATAGATAAATAATAAAAAAATATATTGATAAATAATAAAAATGTATATATATTAATAGATAAATAAAAAAGATTAATAAATAAATAATAATAATATATATTTATAAATAAATAAAAATAAAAATACAAATGGGCTTATTTATTTGGATCAGGTTCAATTGATCCGGGCTTAGATCAAATTGGATGTATACAGCTGGATTTGAAGAATGTACCAATACATTGCTCAAGTGTCAAAGAAGAAGTTGATGGAAAGCCATGGTATCATAATATTATGTAATATATCAAAGGTTAGCGATACCCGAAGCATACAATAAAAAATGATAAAAGGACTACAGAAGATTGGCTATAGGTTTTTTTCTTGATGGAGAAGTCTTTTATAAAAAGAGTAGAGATCAAGTGCTCTTAAGATATATGAGTGCAGCTAAGGCAAAAAAGATTATTGAAGAAGTACATGATGGAATCTGTAGGGCACATGTAAATGGTCATATGATGGCTAGACAAATCATGAAAGCTGGCTATTATTGGTTGACAATGGAGGGTAACTATATTGATTATGCTAGGAGATGCCATAAGTGTCAAATTTATGCTAACAAAATTCACGCTCCACCATCAGTATTGCACATTTTGGCTCTTCCATGACCAATCTTTATGTGGGGCATGGATGTCAATGATCTCATCACTGTAAAAGCTTTGAATGGACATAGATTCATCTATGTGATGATTGATTTCTTCACGAAGTGGGTAGAAGTGCATCATATGCTAGTGTAACTCGATCAGTGGTATACAAATTCATAAAAAAAAAGAGATAATATGCATATATGGACTTTCAGAGATGATTATTTTTGATAATGCCAAAAATTTGAATAGTAAAATGATGAATGAAGTGTGCACTTAGTTCAAGATCTATTATTGTAATTTTGCACCATATCGTCTAAAAATGAATAGGACAGTAGAAGCTACAAATAAAAATATCAAAAGAATCTTTGTGAAAATGACTGATACTAATAAAGATTGACATAAGAAGTTACCTTTTGTCTTGCATGCTTATATAACATTAGTTCAAATATCTACGGGGGTCACCCCTTTTCCTTTGGTTTATGGAATGGAAGTTGTGCTGTCAGTCGAAGTAGAAATTACTTCATTGAGAGTTTTGATGGAAGTAGAGCTAGAGGAAGCAAAAAGGGTTCGAAATCATTATGAATTGTTGAACCTCATTGAAAAGAAAAGATTTACAGCATTATGCCATGGTCAGTTATATCAGAGAAGGATGATGAGAGCACATGATAAAAAAATGTACCTTCGTTGCTTTAAAAAAAGAGACTTAGTGCTAAAAAGGATCTTCTCAAATCAACATGATAATCGAAAAAAATGGACACCAAATTGGGAGGGCCTGTATGTGGTGAAAAAGACGTTTTTCGATAGGGCATTGATTTTGGCAGAAATAGATGGAAATGATTTACTTACTATGATAAATTCAGATGCTATAAAGAAATATTTTACTTAGAAAAAGAAAAAAAAAAGAAAAAAGTTAAAAAAATGACATATCTAAGTTGAAAACCTACAAAGATGGCTTAGACGTGAAAGAGAAGCATCATCAAGAGAAAGCCTTACAACACAATGACAAGTGAGTTTGACGAGCTCTAAAGAATCAAGAAAGTCATCTGATTTGATTTAAAAAAAAAAATCTAAGAATATTTTGTTCATGATTATCTGCTAATATTACTTGGATACCTTTATTCCTATCCGAACACTTTTGTTATTATATACTTATTATCAGTTTAATGAAATATGTTCTCTTTCCTTTAGAAATAACACTTATCCATTCTTTTATTTCATTCGATATCTTTGTTCACCTAACAAATGAATAGGAAAAATATGTGATTGTATTTTGTTTGTCTTGAAATTAAAATGATGAAAAAACAAACATGGAAGATCTCGGTATTACTTTTTAAAAGTTGACATAGGTAGATGAAAAAGGATGAGAAAAACATGTTGTAGATTTCTAAAAGGGAAAAATATTGTTACAGAAGAATACAATGGTCAGACGATAAGAATAGATTGGTCATATGGCAATTGTTGGGAGTTTTGATAAAAGAAGCAAAAAGCAAGAAATTTCAAGAGCTTTTTTTACCATAATTAGAAATGAATAATTTTGATTGCATTATATGCATTATACCTAGAGCATTCAATACCTCATCCATGAACGATTATAACAAGGACAATGATCTTTCATTCCTTGATAAAAATAAAATTTTGGTCTTCGGGTAAAGATACCAATCAAACAAGAGATTTCAAAAGAAAAAGGTTTGCTTATTTAAGGATGAAAAATTAGTTTTGAGAAAGATGAAATTTATAAAGTTGTTAAGCCTCTACTTAGAGGAGTTTTTTTCAAGAAGAAATTTTTAAAGTTGTTAAGTCTCTACCTAGAGGAGATTTTTTTAAGATTAATTTTTAAAAATTGTTGCGCCTTTGCTTAGAGAAGCTTATTTATATTTTCAAAAGCCTTCAAACCTCTGTTTAGAGGAGCCTTTTTCCAAGATGAAATCTTTAAAGTTGTTAAATCTTTGCTTAAATGAGCTTTTTCCAAGATAAATTTTTAAAGTTGTTGATTCTCTGCTTAGAGGAACCCACTTATATTTTCAAAAGTCGTTGAGCCTCTGTTTAGAAGACTCTTTTGTCAAGATAAATTCTTTAGAGTTGTTGAGCTTCTACTTAGAGGAGCTTTTCCAAGATGAAAATTTTAAAATTGTTAAGCCTATGCTTAAAGGAGCTCATTTATATTTTCAAAAGTCGTTGAACCTTTCCTTAGAAGAGTCCATTTATATTTTCAAAAATCATTATGCTTAGAAAAGTCATTGTAAATTTTTAAAAGTCATCAAACCTCTACTGAGAAGAGCCTTTTAAATTTTTTTTTTAAAAAGGTATTTTGTGTTCAATGTTTTTTTTTTTTCGAATAAAATGATTGTTTGTTTGTCTCTACCTTATTCATGATTCTCAGAAATAAGTAAAGAGAGGCAGCTGTAAATATCATTTTATTTATTATTATTTATTATATTTTCATATTTTTTTCTAGCACTTTTTTATTGATCGTCAACGGCTCTGATAGTCGCTTACAGCTGTACTGCCAGTAGCTTTGATAGCCATCGACAGCTGATCTGATAGCTGACGGTTGCCCTAGTCTTAGGTAACCAAAATCTTAAATTTTTTGAGATTTTGATCTTCTTTTTTTGCTCTATAAATAAAGCCATGAAAACCTCTGCAACAGGAAAAAACCAGAAACCCTATAAAAAAAAATCAGAAGCCTTGCAAAAAAAAAACTTTTTTGTAAAAAAAAAACCCTGCCAGTTTTTTTTTAAAAATCATCAAATCAAGCAAGCACAAATGAAGGAACCACATCCCCTGATTACAGGTAGACTCAATGCCAGTACAGTAAAAAAAACAAAAAAAACCAGTAAAACAAAAAAAGGGCAATTTTGGCCTAAACTTTTAACCATGATCTAGACCATTTACAAAGTTTTTTTGCAAAAAAAAAGGTCAGATCAGGACTCAAAAGGCTGTAAGGATTTTTGTAGTGAAATTTTAGGGTTTTTTAATCATCGATGATGACAACCGATGACAGGTAGTGGAGACGACGGTGACAAGACGACGATCGACCGACACCCTACCTTTTGTCTAAGAAAAAAGAAATGAGAGAGTTTTTTTTTTTTTTAGACAGGGGAGAAATAAAGTGAAAACATTTTTTTGGGCTTTTTATAAAACTGCCTAAAGCCAAAACGATGTTGTTTGAGGAAGGACCAAAATGATGTCATTTTCAAATTTGAGGATCCGTGTGTGATCCATTGACTCGACTCGAGGTCCTTGCATCCGACTCAGAGACCTTCTTCTCCATTGGCTTGGACCAGTTTAGTTGAATCGGTGATTGAACTGTCAGAAACCTGATCTGAATTACTGAATGGCGAAACCAACCAAAACTAGACTAGACTGCTGAACTAGCATTAGACCCATTGATTGAACCGTTGACTAATTCAGTTCAGGTAAAAAAAAAATTTTAATTATTTTAATTATTTTAAATTTTATTATTAGTATTTATGCATGTTAAAATGCTTAAATTTGCTAAAATAAATTTTTGTTGTTTTAATAATAATTAATAAAAAATAAATAATGAAATACATAATTAAAATTTTTGATAATTTTGTTAAAATTTGGAATAAACCTTATAAAATAATTGATAAAACAATTATTACTAAATAAAAATAATAAAAATGTAAAAAAAATTTTTTTATCCGACAATAAGATTTAAAGGTACTTCGAGTAGTGATACCTATGAAATTTCTAGATGAGAAGATTTTTTTTGAATACTACCAATGTATTGGATATTTATAAAAAGTTTCTAATGCAATAAAAATTTTTTCTTTTTTTTTTTGGCTAAAATAGTAAATAAAAATTAAATAATTTGTTATAAATAAAATAAAGAATGAGGAAAAAAAATATTATCCGATGATGAGATTCTTAAAGTATTTCGAGTAGTGATGCTTTACAACATCCTTAGGTAGAAAGATTTTTTTAAATATTACCAGTGTATTAAGATATTTCTAAAAATTTTCAATATGATAATTTTTTTTCTTTTCTTCAAATATTTAAATAAAAAAATAAAAAAATAAATAAAATTTCTAAAAGAATAAAATAAAATGTGTACATCAACATTTTAGCATTTTGCATTGCGTGTACAACATAGTTTTTATGAAAAATAAATCCGAGCCTTCGAGCATGAGATTCTAAGGTATTTCGAGAAGTGATGCTTAAAAAATCTCTAGGTGAGAAAAAATTCTTTTAATGTTACTAATGTACTAGAACATTTTAAGAATTATTTCAATAAAAATGTTCTAATTTATTTTTTTTGAATGAAAATGTAACAATAAATAATAAAAGATATTAAAAAAAAGATAAAAACCAAAATTTCAACAAACAAAGGAATTAAAGAAATTATTTTTCAAATACAAAAAATAAGATTATTTTTATTAAAATCAACAGATAACACGTAATTAATTAGTACCGTTTTAAACGAGTGCTGTGAGAGTGCTAATTCTTTCTTATGCGTAACCTATTGATGGACCCAGATTGTTTCGTAGACCATAAAATTATCTTTTTAATAAATTTTAATTAATTTTAATATTTATTAAAAAGTTAGGTTTTAATAGATGGCTAATCGTATATAACCAAAAAAAATTGATAACAACTTCAGTTTTTCATTTTTTTTTTTCAAATTTGTCGGACAACACAAACCGTTACGACGTGCCATAATAATATGCCATACACATCATTGCGCATCAAATATGTAATTTAAATTCAGTTACATTTTATCATAATTATCATTGAAAAAAGATTTCGTTGACAAGAAATAATAGGACTAAATCTTACATTAAATTTCTCTTTTTATGTTGAAACTCAAGTCAAACGATCTGAAAATGATTATAGATATGCCCACTTGCTCAGCACTACACCGCATACCCCCCTCGATCATAGCTGAAATGGTCGATTCAAAATCAATTCAGGGAAACATACTCATCGCCTTTTCTTTCCTTCTTCTTGGGTTTCTCAGAGCTGATTCATTGTTTGCAGTGATTAATTGACCCCTCAAACATTCTTTCCCTCGCATTGTTTGCCTGCCATTTTCATCAAAGTTTTTCAATGATGTATAGTTTGGCAGAAGAATTGAACTGCTATGCCTATGCATAAAGAAGGATCAAACCTGTTTTTGCCAATTTGTGAAGCCAGCAACGAGAGCAAGGAGCGACGCTTGAACGGTAGACCCTGCCAATATTCCAATCCAAAGCCCTTTCCCTCTCAAATTTAGAGCAAAACACAACACAGCAGCTACTGGAATTCCTACAAGGTAATATGCCCCAAGATTCACATAGGCTCCAATGTGCTGCCACCCAGTTCCTCTGGCAACCCCTAATTGACACAAAAACCAAGAATTATATGCCTAATTTCACCCCTTAAAGCTAAGCTCCATTGATCTGATTCACAAAGAATTAATAAAAAAAAAAGCACATAGTTTCTTTCAAGCAGAGAACTGACCAGAAAGTACTGCTTGTAGGCTGTCTATCAAGACTGAAATGCAAAGTAGTGGAACCATTTTTCCAACATAATTGACAACTTGCATTTCATTGCTAAATAAGTATCCAAAAACATTGCGGCAACAAAAGAGAATGATTGCCACCATGATTGGCTCAATAGCTGCAATTACCATTGCAACAATTACAGATAGTCGAGCTGCTTGTGGATTTCCAGCTCCTAATTCATTTGAAACCCGAGTGCTGCAAAGTAGCAAAGGCGTGTATTCAATTAAACTCATAAAACCACGCATTTTAGAGGGGAAGAAAACGTATGTTTCTAATATATATTGAAAAATTTTATGGAAGGAAAAGTTATGGATTTAACCTTGCAGCAGCACTGATTCCATATGGTACGAAGAAGTGTAATGAAGTAATTGTAAGGCTTCTCATTTCGAAAGTCAAGATATCATTAGTAGAATTCTTGTTTGAAAAAACATATATAGAAAAAGCTGAAATGAAGTTTCTTATTTTAAAATAAAAATTACTCACTTAGAAGCTTACCATATTGTCAGAACTGATGTCTCAAGCATTGAATTCGGTAAAAGTCCTGATAGCAGTATAAGTAGCTCAAATGACCACCATTCAAGACTACAATTAACAGAAGGAAAGAGATTAATATTAGAAATTGGAGACAAATCTAAAGCTAAGAATGCTGGAAAAGTATGTATTACCAAACCATTACAGCAGAAGGGAGTCCATAGCTAAAGAAGTCCTTGATGATTAAGAAAATGTCGTCAAAGATTAGAACACGAGATTTATCACATAATGAAGAGTATCTCATGTAAATCCCAAGAAATATCACATTAAACCAGAGAGCTAATCCGGTTGATAAAGCCGCCCCAACAAGTCCTAATTTAGTTTTGTATAGCAGAGTCCAACAAAGAAGTATATGGAGACATAGAGCTGCAAAGGAGCTCAAGAACAAGGGAAGAATGAAGCTCTGACATTGGAAATAGCGAATTAATGACTGAAGAAATGGGTAGGCAAACAATGCAGGTATGAGCCAGATTGCATATCTGCCAGCTACCATTGCAATTTCAGGATCCTGACCCATCAACACTAACAGCTTGTCGATGAATATCCAAAGAAAGCATATTGGAATACAAATTGGAATGAGAGAAACTATTGAACAGTAAGTGTAAGTTCCAAGCTTTTGATATTGTTGTGCTCCATATGCTTGCCCACATAGAGTTTCCAATGCACCTGCCATTCCAAACTATTTGGCACATAAAAATAATGTCACTAATTTCATATTTAGATACTGAGAATAAAGCCTTCTCTAAACAGTGAAACACTCTGAAAATGAAGCTAAAATGTTCATTTCATGATATTAAATGTCATATCATTAAAATTATATATGAAAAATTATCTAGCACACTTTATCAATGGGATCAGATATATCTTATTAGATCTATTAAAACAATTAATAAATGGATATAATAAAAAAGAACATTAGAAAAAAAAGCTTCATCGACTATGTATGACAATAATTTATATATATATATATAAATACACATATATATATAAATATTAAATAATAATTTATATATGTGAGTGAAATATTGTGTAGTTTATTGATAAAGTACTGAACTCTTAATTTCAATAATCAAAATTAATTTTGTCAACATTTTTTTTTGTATTAAAATTATTAGAATTGAATTTTAATCACTAAAATTAAAAATTTAACACTTTACCAACAAATAATATGATTATTGATTACATTTTCTGCAATTCTATCAAACAATATATATTTTTTTCATAATTGAACACCAGATTCAAAATGGGGAAAAGGCCTCTATGGCCTATGAGACCGAAAATGAATAAAATGTCTCAAGTATTCAAGAGCCAGTTTATTTATTAGAATTAAAAATTTCATCTCTAGATTTTAAAAAATTTCCTAAGATTTTATGAATTTGTTTTTGGATGAAAGATATTGCTTACCAAACTCTTTTATCATTAGAGTAGACATCCCCTTTTGTTCAGGGTTTAAAATTCATTTTTATTTGATTTATAGTTCATTTATCTTTTTAGTTTAATAAAAAAAATGTTTTGTCGTGAGAAAAATGGATGTTATTAGAATTAGAGTTGGATTCAATACATAGAGGATAAATTTTAGTTTCATAATAATACAAAAATCTTATCAAAGATGAAATTACCGTTAACAAAAAACTCATCTAAGTATTCCTATAAATAACATATAAATCAACAAAGAAGAATAGGTTCTGAAGGGTGGAAAAAGTAAAAAAAAGGGCAATCAATAAGCAACTAGAAAATTTTTGGAAGGAAAACAAAATTTTTTTAAAGATTTTTAGTAGGCTTTCATGCAACTGAAGGTTTGACTAGATTGAAAGGTGGTTTAGAAGTCAAATTACCATTTTTTTCTGAAATTTTTGAGAAATTTTGAAAAGTTTTAGAATTTGGTTGAAGATTTCGATGAAAAATTCAGGTTTTTTCGATAGAAATCCCAATTTTCAGTGGAAATCCTAGCTTCCGGCGTGGAAATTCTAGAACTTGACAATCAAACCCAGATTTCGATAAAACTTTTGATAAAACTTTCCACATTCTAGAATCCGGTGAAGTTTCAACTAAAATTCATATCTTTTTAGAGAAAGAAAGAGGAAAAAAGGAAGAGAGAGAAAGGGTTGGGAAAAATCTAAAAATAAAAAATAAAAATTTGGGTTTTTATAGTATTAGGAAATGATGCCGATTTTTAGTTTTGAAATTCTTCGAGATCCACATGTTGATTTGAAAAGATACGCTCAACAACCCAGCTTGTAATGCATTCGACCTAGATTTCTTAAGCTCTAGCTGACTTTTCAGTCGAGCCGAGCACCAATTGAGCCAGTCCAGCCTTTTGTTTATTCCTCCAGTTGAGCCTTCTAGTTGCTAAAGTTGAGCCGATTTCTTTTTATTTGGTATTTTATTTATTTATTTAGTTTTCTTTACATCATTAAATTTTTAAGAAAGCTATAAAAATTATAAAATATAAAAATATAAAAATACATAAACAAGTTTAATAAAATTTTGATAATGAATTAAAAATTATCTAATGATGAGATTCTCAAAATTTTCAAATGATAAATTTCCTAAGAAATCTCTAGGTGAGAAATTCTTTAAATTTGACCCAAATGGTAGATTAATTTAGATGAAATTTCAATTAAAGAAATTGTATTCTTTTCCAAATTAAAAATAAAAATTAATAAAAGTTTTTGTGAAAACATTTGATAATTGTTTAAGAAAAATCACAAATGATTGAATTTCTATGAGATTTTTAGGTGAAGTTTTTTTTTTTTTTTTTCTAAATTAGGCTCAAATGGTGAAAAATTTAGAAATGAAACCTGTAAAATAAAAAATAAATTTCGAGAATGAAATTCTTAGTAACCACAAATGGATGATTGTCTAAGATATTTCTAGGTGAGAAAATATTTCTAATTTTGGCCTAAATGGTGGAACAATTCGATATATTTTCAATAAAACAAAAATTTAACAAAAAAAATAAATGATTAAGTTTTTCAACGATGGAGCCTCTTCAAGAAAATAAATGTAATTCTTGAATACTTTTGAGGTAAGGAAGTATTTTTCAAAATTCTATTAGATTAATAGAAAAATCTTAGAAGTCATTTCCAATATTTAAACATTAAAATAAAGACCATTATAACCAAGATGATTGCTAGGATAATTTAAAATTAAATGGTACCATCTAAGGATGGGCATTGTGGAGGTGCTATAACCTTCCCCACATATAATCAAACTCTCAAAACTAGTTCTGTTTAGAAGGTTATAGCTTATTTTCTAGGGACCCTTAGTCAAGCTTAGGAGCTCCATAAAAGGATAGATTCATTAGGTGGCCAATCACACACAAATAAAAGATTAGTGGTGACTTTTCTTATTAAGTCTAGCTATAGGTATACAGATTTATATGTTATGATTGTTTGGTGACTTCACTGGGAGTCAGGCCATTAATTAATTTAAACTATCCTAATTTTTGGTTTGCTTGGTCTTAAATTACTGATCATTATTTGTTTGTATTTATTTATTTAACTTGGCTTGTGAACATGGCGAATAATGATATATGTATTCTTTTTCACACACTATCACATGTATATGCATCATAAGAGCTTTTTACTTAGGCTCTATCCTTTTTAAGGAGAGTAAAGTACCTACACTCTAATGAGATGATAATCTCCGTAATGGCTAGCGAAATATTTTCACTTAAATTGAATATTTTCATTTGTAGCCTATGATGGGTGATGATTAGAGTGTTTTACTAGTCGGTGATGGACAATGACATGAGAACAATTTAGGAACCTCTAGATTTAACCCAAATCACATGTAGTAAAACATAAGAAGCTAACCTTAGTTTAAAGCCATATCTACCCATCATTAGAATGTAAACCTAGTTAGGACATATGAGTGGACTTTTTGAGTTTCATTCATATCACCTTTATGAATAATGTTATTTGATCCTTATTGACTAAGTTGTTGTATGTTGTGTGTTGTATTCTTATTCTAACATCACTAACATATGTATTCATCCATACATCATGATGTTACACGTTAATACATGCATTCATATAAGGTTCAAGGATAGCTTGACTGTCTAAGAATCTTGCACAAACGACCTATCATTAATATAATACTAGAGCCTGAGCCAGACAGATGGAACAAAAAAATATAAATTATCTGAAAAAAATAGAGAAGGTTCAAGAAAAACTTGAGAGGGAATTGAGTAAAATTTTAGAAGCCCTAAATAAGTTGAACAAAGGGAAAGTTGTAATAGGAAATGCTAGCCATAGAGCCATCCATCACAAGATATGGTTGACCCTCTATACCCTCATGGTTATGGGCCATATCAAGCCTAATCCATACAAGATGCATCACTATAGTAGTTCACATACCCTAGAATGCCATCGGCTTCAAATCCAAAGCATTACCAGAGTTATGTAAATCCTATCTCTACTGAGAAGGTAGTAGAGCTAATCCAAATCCCTAATTTGGATAATCTAAAAAAAAAAAGAAAAATTAAAAACAAAAATGATCGAGTTGCTAGGGGATTCAATAGCTAGCAAAAAAATGAATATGCTTGAAGAAAGGTTACGAGTAGTGGAGAAAATTAGTTTTTATGGTTCAGTGAATATTGTTAAGCTCTTTTTAGTCCCAAATTTCATTATTTATCTAAAGTTCAAAGTACTGAAGTTTAAAAAATATGATGGTACAAAGTGTTTAATGACCCGCATTACCATGTATAGTAAAAAAATCATTCTTTATGCTAATAATAAAATACTGCTAATGCATGTATTTCAAGACACTCTTACTGATTCTATGGCAAGATGGTATGTTTAGCTAGATCGGTACTACATTCACTTCTGGTATGAACTAGCTCATGACTTTATCAGTCAATACTGACACATAATAAATCTAGCTTTAATCACTTTTCTTTGTAGAATATGAAAAAAAAAGTAATTGAGTCATTTAAGTAGTATGCCCAAATGTGAATGGATATAGTTGGTTAAGTTCAGCCACATTTGATTGAGAAAAAAACCACCTTCCTATTTGTTAGTACCCTTAAAGCTCCTTACTATGAGAAAATGATAGAGAATACAATAAAAAACTCTGCTGATATGGTGATTTTATTAGAAATTATTGAAAATACTATCAAAAGCGACAAGTTTAAGGAATGTAAGATCACTAGTACAAAAAAAAATGGATGTCTAGAAAAAAAATCAAAGCCTAAGCTATCAATTTCAATGGGTAACAATTTAGAAGCTGTGCTCCATATTCATCACCTGTTCATCTTGCGTACTGTCCATAGTTAATGGTATTATGCAGGTCTTTTACCAACTTGTTCTATAACCAGATTATTCACCAACCTATCAACAAACTTTTCAAATACCTATATATAGGTCTAGTCATATCACTACATTAGCTTCCAAGCCTAACAACCAAGTAAGTGATTTAAGGAGTCTCGAAATAACTAAAAAAAAGCTCACATTGATCCTATCTCCATGACTTACACTGAGATATTTCTAGAACTGATCAAGAATGACTTAGTATCTTCAGTTATTCTAGAACCATTTAAGCTTCCATATCCTAAATGGTATGATGCTAATGCCATATGTTATGACCATAATGGGAACGTGGGTCATTCTATTAAAACTTGCTTTGCCTTCAAACACGAGGTACAAAGTTTGATCCAAAAAGGCTTGTGAGCTTTGACAAATCAAAAGGACCAAATGTCAATAAAAAACCTTTCGCTTGATCATATGGGGGTATAATTTTAGAAAAGACAAGGATGATAAGGCTAGTTGGATGTTGCTTATCATTTTGGGATTTCTTTCAGAGTAATGTTGGGATATTTTTTATGTAATAAGATTTCATTTTTTATCATTTTAATATAAGGCAAGTTAATGAATTTCATTATATTTTCTCTTTCGTTCCAACCACTATTCCATGTTTAGTTTTTTTCCTATGTCTTTTTATTCCCATTCTTAAATTCTAAATGATGAATGTTTAGATGATGATAAACAATAATTATAGGATTTAATTTTGAAAACTCATTCATATTGATTTATGAAGAATATTTAAGCAAAAGAAACAATCTATGAATAGATATGTCTTTTACAGTGGTCCATGAGTTTATCTTTGTTCAATAGATGATCTTCAAAAAAAGTAATTACCTATGAGAAGAAAATGACCATCTTTCTTTTACCATTCATAAAACTATCCATTGCTATCTTTTTTATGACTACTATAATTTTTTTTTCTAAAAAATCGTAACCAAAGATCACCTTTCATATTGAAGGATAAATTTTGAGAAAAACCTACTTGAAAACAAAAAGAGACAAAATATCACAAAAGATCTTAAAGATAAAGAGTAAAAGAGAAAAAGAAAAGTGAAGGCCACAAATGATTTAGGGCAAAGTAATAAGAATCCTTTTGTGAGGAATAAGATGAATAAAAAAGAAAAAAGTAGTGAAATGATGTGGAATGGAGCAAAGTGCCAAGTTGCATCACATTATGAGAAATGATCCTTTGGTTTAAACCCTTTAAACATATGTTTTGAGCCTATTTTATCCATTTTTTTCATGACCCCTCACCATAGCTAAAATTACAACCCTTAAAAGTCCATTTTGATTAAATATGAATGATCAAATTAAATGATCATGTATTGAGGTAAGGCATGCTTGTGATGGAGTAATGAAATCATGCTATATTTTTGTGTTTTAGAGATTGACGTGTGGGAGATATCAATAATGGATGAAGTAAAAAAAAAAGAGAAAAAAAATGAAAGGTGAAAAAATGAAAAGTGAAAAAATTAAGAAAATTGAAAAAAAACTGAACAAAAATGAGAGAAAAGGAGTACTTAAATTGAAAAACTGAAAGGGCGATTTGGGTAGAAAAATGTTTAAGCTAAGAGTTGGATGGACAGTTCAACATATAGAAGATCAATGTCATTCGAAGATCTTTTATAGCTGGGGCAAAGTTAGATGAGTTCAAAATAATTAAGAAAGACATGGAATGAGTTTTTGAAAAAAATTTTTGGATTAATGTTAAGAATTCTTTGAATATTCATTATTTGGACATTGTACTACTATTCAATACCATCCCTAGTGATATAATTTGAATTTGTTTCTTTGTCCATTTATTTGTTATCAGACTCATTCTTATATTGATTACCTTTCTCCCAATTCATTTTATACTATCTTATTTTTATATCCCCAGAATAAATAAAAAAATATATTATTTCATTATATTTGTAAAAAATTGAAATAATAATCAATGAATGATAATATTTAGAAAAGATTCTTGCAATCCTCTGAAAAGAAATCCAAGTAGTAAAAAAAAAAAGAAATGATGGAAGAAGCCTAAGAATATGATTTGAAAAGACACATGGGATGACCAAGTGATGAATATGGTAATGGATTGGTCGACATAACTTGTGAGTTATGATCAAATGATTGAAATAATGTGGATCAGTAAACGAAATTTGTTCTAAAATTGCTAGCACTGAAAAACCTATGAGTTATGATCAAATGATAAAAATAATGTGGACCAGTTGATAGAATTTGTTCTGAAATTGTTAATCCTGAGATGCTAAAAAGAAAATGTGAGATGGTGGAGTCTTGAGAACTATATTACCACAATTAATTAGAATGTCATGACATTAATGTTAGTGACATCTACATTACATTAATTGCATTTACATTGTTGTTTAAACAATACATGTATATAATTTAGTGAATATTTGAATCTTGGCTAGCTATGCATTTGCATCATGTAGTGAAAATTTGAATTATGGTTTAGAATATGGCATCTGCATTATTGTGAGAATTTGAATTGCTGTATGTTATTAAAAAAACATTTATATAATTATCATGACATTTTTTATATACAAAATTTGAACTTTGATGAAAGATTGAGAATTTTCATTATAAGAAATTTTGAATTTTTTGAGGAAAGCTTTTTAAGATAAGGTTAGGAATCATCGAATGGAAAAATGTTTTATGAGGAAAACATTTAGAATTTTAAAGTTGTAGAGCCTTTTAAATAAGCATTTTTAAAGTTCAAAATAATGAGAATCTTTAAGGAGTTTTAAATGAGATTCTTTAAGAAGTTTTAAATGAGAATCTTTGTCTTTAAGTTTTAAATGAGAATCTTTAAGGAGTTTTAAATGAGATTCTTTAAGAAGTTTTAAATGAGAATCTGTAAAGTGTTTTGAATGAGAACCTTTGAATTTAGATGTGAAACTCTAAAATTTATTGAATGTAAATATTTGAACTTGAATGAGAAGCTTTAAAATTTTGAATGAAATCCTAAAATTTTTAAATGAGAAATATAGGATGTGAAACATTAAAATTTTTGAATCAGAATCTTTGAAATCTTGAAAGTGAATCCCTAAAGTTTTTCAAATAAAAATCTTTAACTTTTGGTGTGAATCTCTAGAATTTTAGAATGTAAATCTTTAAATGTTGGATATGAGCCTAGTAATTTTGATGTGAATTTGAGTTCTTGTGAATTTTTTTTTCTTGCGAATCTGAAAGTTCTTGTTAATATGAGTTCTTGCGAATCTAAAATTTTGAAAATTGAATTTTTACAAATCTTTAATCTTTTTTAATTTGAAAATTTTTGTGAAACTGAAAATTCTTGTGAATCTGAATATCTTGCGAATCTTTGACATTGTGAATCTTTGAATTACAAACCTTTGAATTTTGAAATAGTAATTATTTGAATTCAAATTATGAATCTTTGAGTTTCAACTTGCATTACTGATTATTGGATTGCAAAGTTCTTGAATATTTCAAATTGTGAAACTTTGGAGTTTTGAGATTTAGTAATTATTGTTAAGCTATAATCGGATGGATTGCAAAGTTCTTGAATATTTCAAATTGTGAAATTTTGGAGTTTCGAGATTTAGTAATTGTTGTTAAGCTACAACTAGACGTAATAAATATTTATATCTTTGTACAATTTCTTTTTTATAAAAAATGAGCGAAGATGGGCAGCTATAGACACCCCATTTGTCTAGAGTTTAAAATTCATTTTTATTTTATTTATAGTTCATTTATCTTTTTAGTTTAATAAAAAAATATTTTGCAAAGTGAGTGTTATTAGAATTAGATTTGGATTCAATTTGTAGAGGATAAATTTTAGTTTCACGATAATACTAAAATCTAATGAAAGATGAAATCACAATCAATCAAAAACTCCTCTAAGTGTTCCTATAAGAAAACATACAAATCAACAGAGAAAAACATGTTTCGAATGGTGGAAAAAGTAAAAGAAGGCAATCAATAAGCAACCAAAAAATTTTTTGTAAGGAAAGCAAAGTTTTGTCAGAGATTGTTGAGAGGCTTTCATGTAACTGAATGTTTGACTAGGTTGAAAAGTGGTTTAGGAGTCGAATTAGCACTTTTTTTTTTAAATTTCTAAGAAATTCTAGAAATTTCCAAAATTCGATTAAAGATTCCAATGAAAAATTCAAGTTTTCCTATAGAAATCCCAGTTTTTGACAAAAATCCCAATTTTCGGTGTGAAAATTCTAGAACCTTGTGATCAAACCCAGGTTCTGGTAGAACTTTAGGTGAAACTTTCTAGATTTCAGCATCGTTTTCTAGAATTCGGTAAAGCTTTAACTAGAGTTCATATCTTTTTAGAGAAAGAACAAAGGAAAAAAGGAAAAGAGAGAAAGGGTTGGAAAAAATCTAAAAAAAAAAAAACAAAAATTTGGGTTTTTATAGTATTAGGAAACAATGCCATTTTTTAGTTTTGAAATTCTTCAAGATCCACATGTTGATCTGGGAATATCTGCGAGTCAACCCTATTTGTAGCGCACTCGACCTGAATTTCTTAAGCTCTAGCCGACTCTCCAACTGAGCCAAACAACAGTTGAGCCACTCCATCCTTCTGTTTATTCCTCTAATCGAGCCCTCTTATTTATTTATGGTTTTATTTGTTTAATTATTTATTTATTTATTTTAGTTTCTTTACATGATTAAATTTTTAGGAAAGCTATAAAAATTATAAAAAATAAAAAATAGAAATAAAAAATATAAAAATACATAAACAAGTTTAATGAAGTTTTGAGAATGAATTAAAAATTATCCAATGATAAGATTCTTAAAAATGTCAAATGGTAAATTTTCTAAGAAATCTCTAGGTGAGAAATTCTCTAAATTTGACCCAAAATGGTGGATTAATTTAAATGAAATTTCAATAAAATAATTAAAAATAAAAATTAACAAAAGTTTATGTAAAAATATTTGATAATTGTTCAAGGATGAAATCTCAAGAAAAATCACAAATAGTTGAATTTCTATAAGATTTTTCAAGTGAAGTTTTTTTTTTTTTCTAAATTAAGCCCAAATGGTGAAAAATTTAAAAATAAAACTTGTAAAATAAAAATAAATTATGAGAATGAAATTATTAGTAATCTCAAATAGATGATTATCTAAGATATTTCTAAGTGAGAAAATATTTTTAATTTTGGCCCAAATAGTAGAAGGATTGGATATATTTTTTAAATAAAAAAAATTTAACAAAAAAAAATAAATGATTAAGTTTTTCCAATGATGAAGCCTCTTCAAGAAAATAAATAGGATTCTTGAATAATTTTGAGGTAATGAAGTATTTTTCAAAATTTTATCAGATTGATGAAAAAATCTTATAAGTCATTTTCAATATTTAAACATTAAAATAAAAACCATTAGAACCAAAATGATTATTAAGATAATTTAAAATTAAATGATACTATCTTAAGATGGGTATTGTGGGAGTGCCATAATCATCTCCACACGTAATCAAACTCCCGAACCTAGTTCTATTTAAAAAGTCAGAATTTATTCTTTAAAGACCCTTAATCAAGTTTAAGAGCTCTTTAAAAAAATAGATTCATTAAATAACCAATTATACCTAAATAAAAGATTGGTGGTGATTTTTCTTGTTAAATCTAACTATAAATTTATAGATATATATGTTAAGATAATTTGTTGAATAAAGTCTACTAAACTTTGTTAAAAGCAAATAATTTGCAGTGCGTAGTACTTACATGGTTAGATAATGGCAATGATTGACAAAACGACAATTTGAAAAGGAGCAATGGTGTTTACAATAAGACAAAAGGGGACAGAATTAGGTAAGATAAATTTCTACTAAAGTAAAGTAAATAAAAGAAAAAATCATACATGACATAAAATTTGGATACGTAACTTTAAAGAGTGGGTGTGGAAACGTTTTTGGACTTCTCAAATTTAATCAAGCCTTGAGTGCCCAACAAATTTTTTATTTAACAAACGTTTCACGAGTTAGGCCATTTTAAATGCATTTAGACAGGCAACTTGCTAAATCTAATGTAATCTTTATAGGTTCCTAGGGGAGAAAAGAATACATAAATTTTTTTATTATAATAATTAGAATCTGTGGGGGCTTATAAAAAGTAATTAAAAATAATTTAAATAATATATAAAAAAGTTTTACACATTTGTAGGTCTCATCAAACACCTGTTAACACTATTTTTTGAGCTTGAAGTTGTAAGAAATTTAACCATGATCATAAAAATAAAGAATTCAACATGTTATCAACAGATAATATGATTGTCAGCAATATTTCTCTGATAACTAAAAGTAGATTATTTGAGTTGTGTTACATGAACTTTTTATCTCCTTTGTTAAAAGAAGAATTCAGGGTTTAGCTGATGAACTACATTGATTTCCCTTTCAAATCACTAATGATTTTATGAACTGTAAGTGTGTAGATGCTCATGAGTGAAAATTTGCAAGTGAAAAAGACCCAGAGGGAAAGAAGAGAGAAACATTACAATAAAGCTGAAGCCAGTGACATTAGCGAAGGAGGAACCTATGGCAGCCCCGGAAAGAGCTAGCTCGCCGAGGTGTCCAACCATCGTCACCGATATGACCTGCAAAAGGTACTCCAGCACCGTCGTCGCCATCATCGGCACCGCCATGTAGCTCATCTTCTTTAGCTCCTCCCCAAAGCCACTCCATGTTATCTTCCATCTTTCTTCTTCTTTTCTACTTAGCAATGCCTCTTCCATTTTCTTTCCTTCCTTTTCTTTCAAGTCAACTATTTTCTCTGAGGGCACTTACTAATAATACTTATGGGAAAATATCTTTTTCGGTGGTTAAAAAATAATGAAATGTCTCATCATTTTATTTAAAGATTAATAATGTCTTTTCACTTAAATTTATGGTTGAAAACCAATACTTTTAAATTAAATATAAAATTAATTAAAAAGATAAAATGATTATTTAGGATCATCTTTCCATTTTTATATTTTTTCAAAGTCTAAAGATGATTTCTTTCAATAAATTTTTTATTATGTCAAATTTTACTATTTGTATTTAACAATTAAATTACACAAACTCTAATGACACATTTTCCATGGTCTTACACAGACTCTAATGCTTGGGAAGGATGTATCATGTATCTATGACACATTTTCCATGGTCTTCTGATGATTGACCTGCCACTAATTTTTTAAATCATTTTATAACATAAATTCTATAAAAATCTTTTTGTTATTAAATTTTACATTTTAAATTTTAATAAACTTGGTATTTATCTTTAATGTTCTTTGCAGTTTGTTGGAGCTTAGTTGAAACAAAAAAATAATCCATAAAATGGACTCAACAATTAAGTCCAACTAGATTTAAGTGCGTGTGATGTACGAGATGACAATTTTAATTTATAATAATTTTTTAAAAATAAAATAACAAATAACAAATAAAAAGAGTTTAAGAAAATTAAATTTATTGCATGTTGAACAACAATTTTAAAATTTTGATAACCAAAAAAATAAATAATTCTAATGAAAGTTTACTAATTATTAGTACTATAAAATAATTAATTAAAGAAAATAAAAAATAAATAATTGAACTATAAAATTTAACAACAATTCAATCATGCTAAAAAAATTAATATGAAATTCAACTCTAAAAAATTTCTATATAACGAAGAAAGAAAAGAAAATAATCTATTAATAAAAAATAATTATAGAAAAAAATTTTAAATGGAGTTTTGTCATTAAATTGCCCTCGAAAAGACGTAAATGTCTTAAACCTTTTTATTCTTCAAAATTTATATCCTTTTTTATTCAATAAAAAAAGAAAAAAAAACACACACACATATGTTAATAAATGCAAAATTTTATGCCTTATAAGAGATACCTTTTACGATCTTACAATCGTGTAGTTAGAGTTAAAAATTGAAAATTTACAATCTAATATTATTTTTTTATTAATTGAATTTTTATTAAAATTTTGAAATTTAAAATTGATTAAAAAATGCATAAAAAATAATTGCATCCAACATAAAATAATCATTACAAAAAAATGCATGTTGGGAAATAACTAAAGTATCAATATCATAAAAGACTTGAAACAAAATTAGACAAAGAAATTATTAATATATTAGAAATTAGATTTGTTAATAAATTCTAAAATGAACTAATTAATAAATCAAAATAAATATTTATATAACATAATTAACAACAGCATTTCAATTGATCAATATAATTTAATGAAAGAAAACTATGTATTTAAATAGAATAAAGGAGATCATTGTATTATATGAATGTATTCACAAACAAATAAGAATAAAAGTAATGGATTAAGGGAAATGGCAACTAAAAAAATCCCAATACGAATTTGAAATTTTAAGTTAAATAAAATAGTTGATAGAGTTTCTGGGTGATAGGAATAACAATACTTAGGTAGGACAGGTTTACTTTTGATGTAAAGTTTTTGACTTTGATACAAAGATGAAGGTAGATAGCTATAAGGCAAACATAACAGTATGTTGGCTAAGATTTCTGTAGCAAGAGATGGCCTTAAACATGTTATAGTCAACTATGTGAAAGATGAAAACAAAATTCAAGTTGATTTTGTAAAGCAGGTTATTTCTAGGGATCATCATTTTACATTAATAATGTAGGGCAACCCAAGAATCTTATTTATTGAGATAAAGTAAAATGTAGATTTCTTTTCTTTTCTTTTTTTTTTTTCTGAAATAAAGTTACGTGTAAATATTAAATGCTAATGGTTGACTAACAATAACTTTAGAATTAAGTGTTATTACAACAAAAATATATCAATTAGTAATAATGCTTATTTAATATATAAATGCTCCTAAAATTATAAAGGAAATGGAAATAGAATCAATGAAATTTTTTATTTACGCTTAGACATACTTAGCTCTATTTTATGGAAAATAAAAAATAGAATCAATTGAAAACTACTTTTAACAATTTTTATTTATGCTTGGATAACAATTAGCTCCACTTTATGGTAAATCATGAAAATGATAATATCAAAGTAACAAACATATCTAATGACTAAAAAAAAATCTAAATTATAATCATTTCATACAAAAAAAAAAAAAATACATATGCAATACTTATGATAGGATAGGTGATAGGTAATCATTTTCTTTTAATCTACCATCTAGCTTGCTTTCTTGTTTCATGATCCAAAAAGTGAAGAATAATGGGTTTGATATATAAATCAATATCATAACAAAAACTTACAAGAAAATATAAAATAATATGTACAAATATATTTATAATTAAAAATATAATAGAACTAATAGCAATAGCCAAAACATTAAAAAAATCTAAATCATTAAATTTTCAAGAAATTTTGCTTAATTTTTTGGAACCCAAATAGATTATTTTAAAGGGAATGTATTTTCAAAATGATTTTTTTTTTCAAAAAGTAACTTATTATTTGATTACATTGAAGCATAATTTATTATATGATTACAATGAAGCATGAATTTGGAAGAGTTTTACTCAAAAGAAAAAATAGATTAATAACTAAACTAATATAAAACCAAATAAAGTAATAAAAAACTTTAAGCAGTAATTGATTATATTAAATTTTGTACATCTAATCCACCTGTATATAAAACCTTACAAAGAAAAAAAAAAGTTTAAGTTATTTTTACTACATGGCTAAAGAAATATTGAGACGATGAGAAAAAAAATATTGAAATGATACAATCTATTTCTTAAGCAACCCAAAACACACTTACTTATAGGATGGGTTTTGTTGTCTTATAAATAATTATGGAATGATTTGTAATTTTTGAATGACTAATTGATTAAAATGAATTTAAGAACCAAATTAAGATCAATAATTGTATTTTAAATTGAGAGTAATTTATACTTGACAATTATAATAATCAAACATAATGTGTATTAACTTGTTTGGGAGAAATGGAAAAGGAAAGATTTTGAAATTAGTGTAATAATGGTAATGAAATTCATTTGACAATTAATTTTAATTGATTGAATAATCTATTAATTATTTTAAAATAATCTATATATACATGTTAAATGTATATATATATATATAACATAACTTAAATGGTGGATTAAATAAATAAGTTGTAGGTTAAGAAATTGACAACTGAATTTTTTTTTACATAAATGTAATTTAAGAGTTGAATATTTACAATTAGAATAATAATTAAAATTTTATTACATTAAATATGAATTTGATTGAAAGTGATTTAAGGTAAATAAAAAAACATAAATGTAATTAATTTATTAGAAGATACATGATAATTTTTTAAAAATTGTCCACATGTAAATTAGATAGGCTATCCATATTGGACAATTTTCATTTTTGTTAAAGATTTTGGTTTTTATATATTTATATAAAATTCAATACATATCATTAATTGGTTCTACAAATTAATTAGTAAATAACTAATTAATTAAAAGAATTTTGATGATATGCAAAAACAAGAAATTAATTAATCATCATACAATGAAATAGTTTTTAATTATTTTTACTCAATCTAAAAAAAAGTACGTAATCTTTTGAATTAAATAAAATGAAATGATAACTTAAAATGAAATCTTGTAAAAATGTAAAAATAATCGAATAAGTATTTAAAAAAAGCTTTAAAGAGCATTTTTTAAAATATAATTAAAATGAAAATCATGATATCTACAGAGTTTGGAATCCAATGTGTGTGTTATTAGTCTTTTGTACGTTTGAAAATTTTCACTGATTGGCACTATTAATATTATTTTCCCAATAGAACATAATTTATCTTTAAATTATATAACAATAAAAACCTTCATCAGTAAAAGAAAAGAGAAACATTATAGTTGACAATTAAAATATATTTTGTTATTATATGCACTGAGAGAGCTAATGCCGCAAATCCAAATGCAAAAAATCAGAACTGATTGCCTTTTCTTTCCTTCTTCTTGGGCATCTTCAAGCTGATTCATCGTCTGCTGTGATTAGCCTCTCAAACATTCTTTCCCTCGCATTGCTTGCCTGCCATTTTCAATGAAGTTTTTCAACGATGCATGGTTTGGCAGAAGAATAAATCTGCTATGAGCTTTTTATAACAGATCAAACCTGTTTTCGCCAATTTGTGAAGGCAGTAATGATGGCAAGGAGCGATGCTTGAACAGTAGAACCTGACAATATTCCAATCCAAAGCCCCTTCCCTCTCAAATTTAGAGCAAAACAAAGCGCAGCAGCTACTGGAATTCCTACAAGGTAATATGCCCCAAGATTCACATAGGCTCCAATTTTCTGCCACCCAGTTCCTCTAGCAACACCTAATTTGCAGAAAATGAAACCAAGAATTAGATGCCTGTGTCATATTGATCTAATTCACAATGCTCATAGTTTCTGTCGAAGCAAAGAACTGACCAGAAAGTACTGCCTGTATGCTGTCCATAAATACTGAAATGCAAAGTAGTGGAATCATTTCTGCAATATAATTGACAACTTCCTTTTCATCGCTAAATAAGCATCCAAGAACGTGGCGGCAAGAAAAGAGCGCAATTGCCACCATGATTGGCTCTATAACTGCAATTATCATTGCAACGATTACAGATAGTCGAGCTGCTTGTGGATTTCCAGCTCCTAATTCATTTGAAACTCGAGTGCTGCAAAGTAGCAGAGGCATATATTCAGTTATACTCACAGAACCATGCATTTTGGAGGGAAAAAAACGCATATTTCTAATATGTATTGCAGTATTAGAAGGAAAAGTAATGGATTTAACCTTGCAGCAGCACTGACCCCATATGGTACGAAGTAGTGTAATGAAGTGATTGTAATGCTTCTCATTGCAAAACTCAAGAGACATAATTAGTAGTATTCTTTTTGAAAACTTGTATAGAAGGAAAAAACTATTAAAAATTGAACTGAAGATTTCAAGTTCTGAAACACAAAATTACTGGTTTAGAGGCTTACCATATCGACAGAACCGATGTCTCAAGCTCTGAATCCGGTAAAAGTCCTGATAACAGTATAAGTAGCTCGAATGACCACCATTCGAGACTACAATTAACAGAATGAAAGAGAGTTATTTGAAATTGCAAACAAATCTAGACACAAGAATGATGGAAAAATATACATTACCAAACCATTACAGTAGATGGGAGTCCATAGCGAAAGAACTCTTTGATGCATAAGAAAATGTTGTTGAAGTTGATAGCACGGGATTTCTCACATGATGAAGAGTACCTCATGTAAATTCCAAGCAATATCACATTAAACCAGAGAACTAATCCGGTTGATAAAGCCGCCCCAACAAGTCCTAATTCTGTTTTGTATACTAGAGTCCAGCAGAGAGGTATATGGAGACATAGAGCTGCACAAGAGCTCAAGAACATGGGAAGAATCAAGCTCTGACATTGGAAATACCGAATTAAAGATTGAAGAAGTGGGTAGGCAAGTAATGCAGGTATGAGCCAGATTGCATATTTGCCAGCTTCCATTGCAATCTCAGGGTCCTGACCCATCAATATTAACAGCTTGTCCATGAATATCCAAACCAAGCATATCGGAATACAAACTAGAATGAGAGAAATCATTGAACAATAGGTGTAAGTTCCAAGCTTTTGATATTGTTGAGCTCCATAAGCTTGCCCACATAGAGTTTCCAATGCACCAGCAATTCCAAACTGTTAATTTGGCACATAAAAAATAGTGTCACTAATTTCATATTCACATATTGAGAGTGAAAACTTTTGTGAACAATGAAATACTGCAAAAATCAAGCATAATCTCATTTGCAGTGTTTACCTAGTTCATGCACCCGTTCATACTTGTTATTAATAGTATATATGTTTGTCTAGACCCAATCCAACCCGAAATTTTAATTTTAAAAAATTTTTCAAACCCGTCCCAAATTAAAAAAATTAAATCTCAAACTCACCTATTAAACTTAATTTATATAATAATAAAAAAAATAATTAAACTAATTTTAATGAGATTATATTCAATTCACGTATATATAAAAAATAATAATAAAAATTATATAAAAGTAAAAATTAAGTTTAATAAAATATATAATTTTTGTTTTTAATTTATATATATGTGAATTAACTTTTATATAATTCACATATATATAAAAATAAAAAAATTATATATATATGAAAATTATGTGAGATCAGATTGAGTTTGGGGTTTAAATCTTTTGTCAATATTTGACCTTAAATTTAAACAAACTTAAAAATTATGTCCAATCCCATTTAATATGTTTTAATTTTTTTATCCAAATTCTCTTAAATTTTGGCAGACCTGCAGAGTTGGACAAGTAGTTCAGTCCCTAAACAAGTCTAGTCATACCATAAATTGCATCATTATGCATAATAATTTTTTTAAAATAGACAAATAAATATGATGTAATACTTATTTCAAAAAATACTAATAAAATGTTATACTAATTATAACATAATTATTACTCTATGTAAATGTAAAATCATAGATTTTTTTAATCTAAAAAAATTACATATTTTGTAATGTAAAAAAAATCTTTTAAATTAAGGAAAATGGACGAGCATGTGATTAAATTTCAAATTGTAATTCTCATTGATTTTTATTTATTACAATTTAAATGTTTATAATAAGATTAGTTTTATAGATAAAAAAAGCTTTAATTATACAGAGTTGGTGTCTTTATGATAGAATTTTTCTATATTATTTTTTTAAAATAACTATGGTTAACTTTCATAAAACAAAGATAAAGTGAGAGTCCATGAGTAATTAAATTATCCTCTTTGATTAAATTTTTAAATTACCATTTTAAATTTATTTTTTGTTTATTATAATTTTGAATTTTAATAACAAGATTAATTTTGTAGATATAAAAAAGTTTAATTACAATGGATTGTTGCCATCATGATATAATTTTCTTTTATAGTAACTCTTTAGATAATTCTTACTTGGTGAATTTTTATCAAAGATAATGTTAGAGTCCATGAGTAATTAAATCTCATGCCACATTATATAAATGAAAAACTTTGATTTCAACATCTTTGGATTTCATACAGTGGCAGATCTTGGTGTTCGATTTTGAGGGAAAAATTAAAAGGTTAAAATTATATATATTTTTCATTTAAATTATACTATTATATATTTATTAACATAAAACATATATGTAATAATATACTAAAAAATAACAAACTTATAAAACTTAAATTTTATTAATTCAAAATAAAAGTATAAAAAAATTTAGCAAATAAATAATTTTATTTAAACTTTTAAACTTTTTTTTAAAAAAAAATAAAATCTTTAACAATTGAAGCTGAACTATATATATATTTTTTTATGTTGACAACCAAGTTATGTATAACAAACTGATCATCTTCCATCTTATTTCATAGCCTTATTTTGATGATTTTCATGGTTGAAAATGTTGGCTCAATTCACCAATTATTTAGATGTCGAAAAGAATTAAAATAAATTTGATCAATTTATTAATGAGATCATTTATTTATTTTTTTCAATTTTTATCCAAATAAAACACAATTGTAATAAAAAGGATAAATTTTAATATTTCACGCATGTCACATTCAAAATATTTCAATTGAAATTTCAAATTAAATTACCTTGCTCAGTAGATGCTATAATTAAAAAAGTTAAATTGATTTTTTTTTTAAATTCACATGAATTATGAGTTAATATTTGTTACAAATCAATTGATTTTAAGTGTTTATCATTAATGATTAGTAAGTAAAATAAATAGATAGATATTAATTTAATTTTATACATTTAATTTAAAAAATCTAAATTTAAAAAATTTAAATTTATTTAATACGAATATGCATATCTATATATGAATAAAGGAAAAGTTTCAAAATTATTGGGGAGCCTTTCTTCCTAGCCATGCTTATTATTCGCCCCTAATTTTATATATATATATATATATTGTTTTTGTTTTGGTTGGAGAAAAAAAAGACAATGCTGTGGTACCAAAATTTTAATAAAAGAATTGGGCCCTTCCATTTTGTCTTTTGTGCAAACGTCGACCCATAATTAAAACACCAGTAGCACTATATCCTAGCTTCCAAAAAAAAATTATATTTAATTAGTACTATATATATTTATATAGTATTATACAGTTGTCACTTTTCATTTAAAATAAAAAGCTGAAAACGATACCTAAAGTTGGCTCAATTACACATTAAAATTTACAAATCTTTTGTTAAATGCAAATAAAGTTTGTGGTCCAGACAAGGCTGTAATCACAATGATTCACCAAACGATATACAGGACAAATAAAGTGAAAATAAAGTTCCAGTCCCTCGAATTTATAAATTTTCTTGGATTCTTCTTAAAATTTGGCTTTTTTTTTTATGTAAATATTTAATGTGAAGAAAAGTTTTTTATTTTAAAATTAGGGCATAATGTAAATTTTAGAGAGAATTTGTAATAAATTTACAGACAATTCATTAAAAAAGGTTACTGATAACAGAATTTAAATTTAAATGTTACTAGTAAATTATTAGAATTTTATTAATTTTATTAACTCTAGTAGGTCAACTTAGATTCTTTATATGTAAAAAATGAAATTTTATTTGTTTTAAAAATTGAATACATAAATAAACAACGATTAAAACTTGGTGACCAGAAAATGAAAAATTGACAATCAAATGATTTTTCTTTAATACGTGTGAAAGCCGAATAGGAACAGAATTAGGGATGGGAAGAGTAAAACACTTGGGTCTATAGTTGCCGAGGTGTAAATAAAAATTTTTTTTTAATTAATTATATATAAATATGTTCAATCTTTAGTTGCTTATATTCTATTTTGAATAATATTTTTATATTTATTTATTAAATAAATCGAATGCAAATAAAAATTTATTTGATTCGTTTATATTTGTAAACAAAAATTTACTTAAAATTAATTTATTTTATTTATTGCTCGTTTATTGTTATTTATAATAACAATAATAAAATAATATTTTTATTTTTTACTTTAATTCTATTTTAAGATTCGTTTATATTTATTTAAGTCAATTTTATTTGTTTAAAATTTGTTTATTTAAATTTGTTATGATTTATTATTATTTATTTATATATATGAGCATATTCGTTTAATATTTACGAATAAATTTATTTAACTTAATTGAATCGAATATGAATAAAAAATAAATATCTTATTATTTAAATGAATCGAATTCAAAAAAAAAATAATTTTTTTTATCAAATATGAGTTGAATTTGAACACATTTAAAAATAAACTAATAAATCATAAATATATTTTTATTTATTTATATTTGATTCATTCACAATCTAAAAAATCATTATTAAACTTAATTTCAGCACACAAGATTTCAAAATGAATTTCACATCAAATTTCAACTTTAAAGGACAGCAATATTTTTAGCTTTTGACTAATGGCTGCCCAACACTATAAAAATTAAAAACCCTAGTGAATGTTTTAGGTGAGATTGTTGGTCCCTATGTTTTGTTTTTTAAAGGAAGAATATGAGGTTGCCTATTTCTCCATTCCCATTTATGTATAAAATAAAAAAACTCGAACACTTAAAATAACACAAAATCTTAAAGACAAATTAAAAGTTGGGTGTCCAACTACGTCTTTGGATTTATTGATTTTAATAATCAAGCTTTAAAGCCGAATTGAATTTTATTAGAAAATCTGTTCCACGAGTTACGAGCACTAACGAAAGAAGACAAACTGCTAAATGCCAATACGTATTGCCAAATTTGAGATATACATGTAAATAATAATGTGATTTATTATTAAAATATTAAAATTTTAATTTAAATAATTAAATATTAAATTTTGATAATTTCAAATATAAAAAAATAAAATCTATACTAGCTCAATAGGTTGCTTGGAGAGAAAAAAAATACATGAACTTATTGTTGTAGAAATAAATATTTTGAGTTGTGTTAAATGAATTCTTCATATTTTTATATACGAGATTGTTAATTATTAAATTTTTATTATTAAAATTAAAATTTTAATATTTTATTTACAAATCATATCATTATTGACTTCTTTTTATTGTGAAATGACATTTAGATATCTTTTAAATTTATATAAAAAATGCCAAAAACATGATAGATACGGTGTCCAAAGATGTTTTGAGTAAGTAGTGAAATTCAAAAAGTTTAAATACTAAGAAAAATCGATCATGATATCATATCTTCGATGTTTCCTCCTAGAAGTCATTAAATATTAATTTTCTGTTTGTACGGAAAGATGACGCGTGTACAGCTGAATTACATTGATATCTTTTTTCTTATTACTAATGATTACTTTTTCGGTGATATTGATTGATTTTTATAGAATTAAAAAAAAAAGATTGATTTTAATATATTTAATATTAAAATTTAAATTTTTTAATAAAATTAAAATTTCATAATTTTTAATGTTAAAAAGTAAAAAAAATATATTATATAATTTTAAAATATAAAAAAAATTAAAATTTTAGATATTAAAAAAAACATAATTTAAAGATATCCCAAAAAAATGAAAAAAAAAAGGAACGAAAGGAGTATATGATATGTTTAGTTAAGATAAATATGAATGTGTTCATCAGTTTTAACTGTATATCCTAAGTAACAGTTATAGGCGGATTGGTGTTATTAAGTGTTCATGAACACCCTTAAAACTTGAAAAACAAAAAATTTTGAAAGAAAATTTTTGGTTGGACACTTTCAAAAAATTTTTTAGGACACCATTTTCATTGATAAAACTGATTATAGTCAATAATTTTATATATATAATAAGTGAACATCCTAAAAAAAATTTTAAATCCATCACTGCATGAGTGCAAATTTGCAAGTGAAAAAAAACGAAGCGGAAAAGGATTGAGGGAGAGAACACGTACAACAAAGCTGAAGCCAGTGACAGTACAGAAGGAGAAACCTAGGGCAATCCCGGAAAGAGGTAGCTCCCCCAGGTGTCCAACTATCATCACCGATATGACCTGCAAAAGGTACTGCGACACCGTCACTGCCACCATCGGCACCGCCATGTAGCTCACCTTCCTTAGCTCCTCTGCAAAGCCACTCCATGTTATCTTCCATTTTTCTTCCTGATCTTTTCTACCTAGCAATGCCTCGTCCATTTCCTTCCTTTTCTGAACACAACTTGTTATGACCTAAGGGCATGTAATGGGCTTGCTTATGTAGTTGCATTAAATATTATATAATATGTCGGATCATCTTACCATGTGCGTAACAATAAGTGGTGTATTTTTCTTTTCAATTATTTATGTTTTTCTGGTCAAAATCTGAATGATTCAACTAAATGTTGGAAGTTGTGTTTTTTAACAATTAAATTAGTGATTAGTCCCACAAACTTTTTTCTTTTATTTTAAGCATAGTCCCATGAACTTTGTAGATCTAATTAAAAAATTTTATATATCGACAGGGCAATTTAATGTTGCTTTTTGGTAGGTTTAGTTCACTCCTTTTTAATTCATCTTATAATATATTTTCGACAAAGATTGTTCGGTATTAAATCTTATATGTTAAAATTTCATAAATTTGGCATTTGATCTTACATTTTAGATTAAAAATTTTGTTTGCTGATGATTAACCTCTTGCTCTTTCAATTTTTTTTTTGTGTTTTATTGGATATGTATAACTAGCCAATCAAATTAATTATAAAAACTTACAAATTATTTTTTAAATTACAGAAAATTTTCAACATAAAATACGAGTACTTTTGAAAAGGGGTGCATGGGTCTGTTCTATTCACCTTATTTACTGGGAAGAATTTCTTTGTAATGATTTTCCGTGCCGAAAAGACAAAACTTAAAGAATCTTTTAGTAAGGGAAAGTTAAAACCCAAGACTAGACTAGGGTGATATAATATCATAAATTTTTAAAATTAAATTTAGATTCGAATCAAATATTTACGTGATTTAAATTTAATTAAATTAAATTTTATTGATTTGGTTGAGTTTGGTTTATTAATTTTTTAAATTTTAAATTTTAAATTTTTATATATTATTTTAATATAAAATTTTAATATATTTAAGTAAATTTTGATATAAAATTATTATTTTTATTTTATAAAAATTTAAAAATATATATAAATTAAAAAATATATATAATTCGATTTGATTTCTTTTTTCAATTTTTCACCTTCTGATCTAAAATCTGATCGAATCTAATATACACATTTAATATTCAAACTTGAACTGAATCGAACATGATTTCGAATCATTTTTTGGTTTTAGGGTTTTTATATCAATTTTTTTAAACTAATTATATATATATAATTCAAATATTTTTTAATAATGCCAAATCTTTTTGCATAAATTTTAAACTTATATCTCCTAATTTTATTATATTAAATAGTGTTTTGGTTACCTAATTTTTTTTATGAATTTCTTACTTTTGACTTTTTCTATTTATATTCTTTAGAATCGTTATTTGTTAAAATTTATTGAAACTTTTAGTTTTCTAATATTAGTTTTTTTTTTTACTATTGATTTTCTTGTGATTTATATTTTTTTATCACAATAGACTTTTGGTTGCCTAATTTTTTTATGGATTTTTTACTTTTAATTTTCTTCTATTTATGTTCTTTAAAATATTACTTGTTAACATTTATTGAAATTTTTAATGTTTTTGGCTATTGATTTTCATGTGATTTATGATTTTTCATTATAGTAGGCTTTTGGTTGCCTAACTATAGATATCCCATTTTATCTGAGAATTTTTTTTGGGATAAAAAATGAGGTTTTAGCCATTACTTGGGCCTTATTGTGAAGCTTTAGGCCCAATAAAAAATTTTTAATTTTAAGTTTAATTTGATCTCATTTTTTATTTAATGTTATTTTTCAAAAAAGGTCAAAAATAAAAAAAATAAAATTAAAAGTAAAAAAAAAAGTCAAATGTCAAAGGTAAAAAGTAAAAAGTAAAAAAAAAAAAAAAGCGTGTTTGAAATCTAGGCATCAAATCTGGAATTTGAATCACTGCAGATTAATGGATTTTATGATTTTGGGAATTCTAATCTCTATGAAAAGAGAAAGTTACAAGAAATCAAATCACTAAAAAATCCAATCCTTGAAATCAATCAATTGAATTTTTTCAAATTAAAAGAGATTGAATCCTTATAAAATGAGGAAGACATAAATCATAAGGGGAAAAACAAAAATCATCAAGGTGTAATCATAGATTTTTGGGTTTGATCTTTTAGTTCTAGGATTTTAGGGTTTTGGGTTTGGCTCAATTCTGTGTTGGTTTTTAAGAATTTTTCTAAGGTTGGATTCTTGAATTTGGTTTTCTGATATGATTTTAATGTTGTTTTGCAGTTTTTTGGGTCTTTGAAGAAACTATTTTGATTTCGGGTTAATGAGTGTTTTATTTTGATTTTCTTTTTATGAATTTTTGCTTGAATTTTTGGAATTTGATTTGAATTTTTTTTGGGTTTATACTTGAAATTTTTGGTGGGTGTTGAATTTTCTAGGTTCACCAAGTTTTTAGAAAAGTTTGAATATTTCGAATGTCGTTTGAATTTTATGATGTCAGAATCTGGGTTGATTTTGGTCGATTGAATTTCATGGTAAGATGTTTTAGAGAGAGATTAGCGCGTTTTGGCTTAAAAAGAGAAACTTCAAGGTTGGATTTAGGAAAAGCATGGAATTTAGGCTTTTATAATAACCTAATACGATGCCATTTTGCAAAAAAGCTAACTAGAATGAACCAGTGGAGATCATATGTGGCCCATTTGGTGACTTGACCCAAATCACACGATTTGGCATTTCTTTTTGCTTTTAATTTTTAGTTTTGATTTTAGTTTTATTTCTTTTTTTTTGTTTTTCCTTTTTCTTTTGTTTTTTTTTATGTCTTTCATATTTTTATTTTATGTTTTTATTGTGAGTAAATTAATATGATAAAAAAATGGTCAGATTATTTATGAATGTTTTATTTATTTATTAATTATTATTATTATTTATTTGCATAATTATTAATTAAGTGCATGATAATTGATATTAATTGCATTATAATTTATATGTTATGTTATTGCATGATATACTATATTTTTTGCATGATATTGCATGATATTATTTGCATGATAATTTTTGTTATTTTAATTGATTTTTTGCTTTCAAATTTAAAATTAAAAATAAAAGCTTTCCAAAAAAAATATTTTTCAATCTTACCAAACTATTGAAGGATTTAATGAATTTTTTTGAAACAAATATTTCTTAAAATCCTATAAACGTATTGGAGGATAATTATGGATGGGAAGTCTTACCAATATAATGAAAGATATTTCTAAGAATAAATTGTTTTCACAAATAAATAAATTTTCAATCTTACCAATATATTGGAGGATAATCTTTGACAAAAAATCTTACCAACATATTAAAAAATATTTTTGAAAATTAATTGTTTTCACAAATGAAAGTTTCTTTTACAAAAAAAAAAAAAAGAATCTGACGATGAACTTTTTCAGAGTGAGACACTAGTTTTTGTGAATATTCTTAAGGTGAAAAAATTATTTTAAATTGCTACCAAACTATTAGAGTAATTTTAAAATCAATTTTCAATAATCAAATTATTCGGTAAAATTATAAAAATATTTTAAGGCTTGGATAACTTGAAATCAAATTGGTACCATCCTTTAAATAGACATTATGAGGGTGCTATAACCTTTCTCATGTGTAACCACACTCCCGAACCTAAAATCTAATTTCGTAGATTAGAATATATTTGTTAAAGATACTTGAATCAAGTTTGGGACTCCTCTTTAAATGGGATAGGTTCAGTTAGATGGCCAACTGCACTTAAATAAAAAAGATTGGTGGTGACTTCTAAAGTCTATGTCTAAAGGTAAGTCTACGGATCTATACATTATGACAGTTTGGCAACTCCACTAGGGATGTAAGAGTCAGGCCAGTAAATGATTTCTTGTTATCCAAGCTCAACTTAATAAATTTAAGAATTTTTTTCTTGTTTGTATTTTATTTATTTATTATTTATATTTGTCATTTATTTACATATACATAACATGAGCTCTACATCCGAGTTCTATCCCTTATAAAGGAGTAAAGTACCTATGCCTTTGTGAGATTTCATGTCTCTATATGGGCTAGCAAAAAACTCTCACTCAAATTGAATTTTTTTTTGTTTGTAACCTATAATGGGTAAGGATTTGGATGCTTTATTAGTCTATAATGGACAATGATGAAACAATTTAAGAACTCTTAGACTGTTAAATTTTTAAACCTAACATGTCAATAAACCCTAAGCGTTCGAACCTAGGTTAGAGCCTTGCTTTTCCTTGTGTTAAAAAACCCTAAATAGGGTATAAAATGATATATTTATTCTGCTTATAAATTTATATATTGCTTTTTTGTGTATACTAACCCTTTTATGTTGTTCTTTGCATATATTATATTGTTATTTGTATATATTATGTGTATACTAACCCTTTTTTTTACTATGCATGCATTCACATAATTATATTTATCATAAGGAGTGTTGTCATAAAATAATTTTAATACGAAAAATCTTAGTCACATCTATGAAAAGTCTAGCAAAGTCCTTTAATGGCCTAAAAAAGGGAGTCTGAAGAGTTGAAACTTATAAACAAAAGACTAAAAAAGGAAGTACAAGCACTTGAACAGGAAAAGGATGAATGAAAGAGTCTATTTGTTGACCTAAACACAAAACAGCCATCGACTAATTGAAAGTTGGCCCAACTTTTAAAAGAAAATGGACAGTTGCAAGCAAAGCTACAAAATAGTGAGTAGGCATTATTCGAAGTGTAAAGGCACATCTAAATGCTAAATGGAGTGGTGGTTGAAATTGAAACACAAATAGGGGTTGTGAATGAAGAATGTGAGCAAATAAAAGAAACATATGTGAGAAAGCATGACCAGTTGGAGTCCTTACTTGACCAAATCACTATGGCAACTTACAAAGTCAAAAACATTATAGAAAAGGTTGAAGAATGGAAGTCAATAGTGCCACTAATGGGAGCATATAGCCAAGAATTGCTAGATTTTTTGAATGAAGTGTATAACTAATATCGACGAATTAGGGATTTCTTTCTTCAATAAATTGTAAACTTTTTATGGATGTAATATTGGATTTGTTTAGAAATAACTTTTTAATTTAATAAAGATTTCCTATGTTAACAATTACTATATGGTAAATTCTTTTTATTGTATTCAAGCATTCTTGCATTTATTCTCATGCATAATCTGATGATCTTATGAACATCATTCTAAACATATACCATAATTATGGTAAATCAAGTTTAAAGATAGCTTGACCCACTTACCACTAGTATAATACTTGAGCTCAAGCTAAAAAAATAAAGCAAGATAATGCAAGCCATGCTAAAAAGTTGGAAATCGCCCAAGAAGAGCTTAAATAGGAGTTGAGCAAAATTTTGAAAGCACTGAACAAGCTAGAAAAAGGAAAAATTGTAGAAAAAGAGGCTAAACCTAAAAACCAACCATTGCAGGATATTGTTGACCTTATTATCCTTCTAGCTATAGCCCATATAAGGCCCAATCCACTAAAGGCACATCACCATAATAGTTCACATTTTTTGTAAGCTATACTTACTTAGGAAGGCCACCTACACCTAACCAAAAGAACGTTCAAAGCTACATCAATCCTACCTTTATTGAAAATGTATTTAAAATAGTTTAAGTTTTCAATTTGGATGACCTAAATGATAAGTTAAAATTGAAGGTAGCTGAGTCTTTAGAAAATTCTAAAGCTGATTACAAGATAAACACATTTAAGGAGAGATTGTGAGCTATTGAAGGTATTGATTTTTATTATTTTCATGGATGCCATTAGGCTTTGTCTAGTTTCAAATGTGGTTATACCTTTAAAATTTAAGGTACCAGGTTTGAGAAATATAACGGTATGAAATGTTCTATCATGCATGTTATAATGTATTATCGAAGATGGTAGCTTACGCCAATAATGAGAAACTACTTATGTATATATTTCAAGATAGTTTGACTAATTTGTTATAAGGTGGTATATCCAGTTGGATAGAATACACACCCAATAATGGAAGGATTTGACTCACTATTTCATCAACCAATATTATCAAATCATAAATCTGGCCCCTGATCACCTTTCTTTACAAAACATAGAAAAAAAGGTAATAGAATCTTTTAAAAAATATGCCCAACAATGGAGTGATATGGCCGCTCAAGTTTAACTTTCTCTAATTAAGAAAAAAATGACAATACTATTTGTAAGCATCTTGAATGCACTTTATTATAAGAAAATGATGAGGAATGTAACAAAGAATTTTACTGACATGGTAATTTTAAGAGAGATTATTAAAAATACCATCAAGAATGGCAAGTTTGAAGAAGGGTAAGCCAGGAGTACTAAGAAATGTGTGATGCCCAAAAAAAAAATAGTTGAAGCCCAAGCTGTGAGTTTTGAGGGGCAATAATTCAGAAGTTATGCTTCATATCCACTATCTACTTGTCCAACCTACTATCATACAATTAATAATATTGCACAAATCTCTTACCATCCTCATTATCCAATCATGAATAACATGTCCCCAAGTTCTTATCAACCAACCTTTTAAGCACTTATATGTGGGCCTAGTTTTGTCAGTACACTAATTTCAAGGCTTAAAAATCAAACGAGTCATTTAAGAAGATTTAGAAACAACCAAAAGAGAGCTCGTATTGATCATATCCTATAACATACACTAAACTATTTTCAAAATTAGTTAAGAATAACTTGGTATCTCCAATTCTTTTGGAACCATTAAAGCCATTTTATCCCAAATGGTATAATATTAATGTCACTTGTGATTACAATAATGAGAATGTGGGTCACTCTATAGAACTCTACCATACTTTTAAGCATAAAGTGTAAAGTTTGATTCGAAAAGACTCGATGAGTTTCAACTAACCAAAGGAGCTGAATGTACATAAAGGCTTTTTGTTGATCACCCAAGGGCATAATGTTGGGAAGGATATGAAAAGGCTGATTGAAACTACTTGTCATTTTAGGATTTCTTTGGAATAATGGACTTATTTTATTGTATTAGGATTTCATTTGAAATTACTTGTCATTTTAGGATTTCTTTGGAATAATGGGCTTATTTTATTGTATTAGGATTTCATTTTATTTTATATCATTTTAATAAAAGTGACAAATATGATGCATTTTTAGGACTTTTTTGTATGAATCACCATTTTATGCTTTTATCTTCTTACATCTTTTCCTATATCCATTCCCAAATTTCAAATAATGAATGTTTAGACAGTCATGATAATAATTCAAGATTTGATTTTGAAAACATCATTCAAGTTGATAAATTAAGATTGTTGATTTATTGAGATTACTGAATAAAAGAAGATAAATCTAGCAAAGAATTTCGCTCACTAAAAGATGAAGTTGACATAGAACGTGATCTTTATTTTTGGTCAATGAATTTTCTTTATTAAGAGTATTCATGTTTGAAATGGGAATGACCATCTTTTTTCCACCCTTCAACAATGAGTAAAATTATCGTTTGCTACCCCATTTGAGCTTGTTGAGAATTTTTTTCAAAGAACCCTAACTAAAGATCACCTCCACACTAGGGGCAAAGTTTGAGAAGCTTAAGAAAGTAAAGATCCTTTGTAATTTTAGAGGCAAAGCCTTTTTGTGCTTAATTTTTTTTTTTGAAAAATGATGAAAAGTGTAAAGAAAAAAAAAAAAGAGAAATTGATAGGGTAAAATGTCAAAGTGCTCTACAAGAAAAGAAATAATCATTGGTTTGATTACCCTTCAAACATAGTTTGGGCCTATTTTATCAATTTCTTTCATAACCCTTCACCCTGGCCTACATTATATCCTTTAAAATCTATTTTGATCGAATATGAATACTTGAATTGGAGAATCATGAATTGAACTAAGGCAGATTTGCCATTATATAGTTTGGAATTTTGATTAAAGTGTTATTAATGGATCAAGGGGAAAGAGAAATAAAAAGAAAAGATAAGAAAACGATGTGGAAAAAAAGTGAAAAGAAGAAAAAAAAAAGACTTAAACTGAAAATCTGAAATAGCAGTTTAAGTAAAAAATAAAGACTCAAAAAATAGCTTCATTTGAGGATCCTAAGAATATAGATGATGATTGGTTCAAAGATCTAGAATATCAATGGAATGTGTTTTTGAGAAAGAATTATGAGTCAAAGTTCAGAATTATTTGAACAATCATTATTCTAGATGTTAATACCTATTTTCATAGTATTTTGCTTTTGTTCACTTTTGATTTGTTATTGATCAGACTTGTTTTTCTTGTTTGTATCCTCTGAATGAATTGAGAAAATGTATCATATTTTTCATGAATTAAAATGATAGTAAACAAGTGAATGACAATGTCTATAAAAGATTTTTCCATTCTTTTAAAAGAAATTCAAGATGAAAAAAGTGAAAGAAATCTAAAAAGATGATTTGAAAAGGGCAAATGAGATGATCCAATGATGAATACAATGATGGATTCGTCAATATAACCTAAAGTTATGATTAGATGAGGAAAATAACGTGGATCAAATGATAGAATTTATTCTAAAATCATTAGTACTAAGAAATTAAGAAAGAATATATGATATGGTGGAATCTTGAGAATCTTGTTACTACAATTGAAATTTTATGGCATTGATTTAGTATGATCTGCCTTACATACATTTGTGTTCACATTATTGTTTGAACAAATACATTTGAATCCTTATTTTAATAATTGCATTTGCATCATGGTTGGGGTATGCATTTACATCATGTAATAAACATTTGAATCATAGTATGGCATTTTTATTGTTGATTAGGACATGCATTTGCATTTTTTAGTGAGAATCTGGATTGTTACATTTGCAAAATGTAGAAGACATTTGCATTAACATTTATTATATAAAAAATTTAAATTTGATTGGAGAAAATTTTTTACTTTTGAATCCTTGAATAAGGAAGATCTTTCATGATGAGATTTTTTTTACGAAGAAAACTTTCCAAACTTTTAAAGTTATAAAACCTTTGTTAAAGGAGCTTTTCAAATAAAAATCTTTAAAATTTTGGATGTGAAACCCTAAAATTTTTTCGAATGAGAATCTTTGGGTGTGAAGCCATAAAGTTTTTGAAAAAGAACCTTTGAAACTTTGGATGTGAATCTTTAAAAGTTTTCAAATGTGGATCTTTGAAATTTTGGATGTGAAACCATAAAATTTTTTAGATGAGAATATTTGAAATTTTGGTTGTGAAATTTTAAAGTTTTTGAATATGAATTTTTGAAAATTTCAATATAAATCTCTAAGTTTTTCAAAGGAAAATCTTTAACTTATGGATGTGAAACCATGAAATTTTTTGAATAAGAATCTTTGAATTTTGTGAACCTTGAAATCTTTGATATGAATCCCTAAAATTTTCAAATAGATAGCTTTAAATGTGAATTTTTAAGAATTTTTAATTCTTATAAATATGAAACTCTTACGAATTCTTGGGAATTTAAAAATCTTATGAAACTTTAGACTCTTGAGAATTTGAAAAGCCTAAGAATCTTGCAATTCTTGTGAATCTAAAATTTTTATGAATTTGAACTCTTATGAATATTTGAATTCAAGTGAATCTAAAAGTCTTGCGAATTTTTGAGTTCTTACGAAATTGAAATTCTTGCAAACTTGAAATTCTTACGAATTTAAAAATTCTTATGAATATGAAAATTCTTGCAAATCCAAAAATCCTTGTGAATTGAAATCTTTGTGAATTTGAAATCTCTACAAAACTTGAAATCTTGCGAATCTGGAACCTCTATGAAACTTGAATTTTTTATGAATCAAAAACCTCTGAGAATCTTGAATCATATGCAAACTTTTGAAATTTTTACGAAATTTAAAATTCTTGCAAATTCGAAAACCTTTGTGAATTTTGAATTTTTGCAAAATTTGAAATCATTATGAGTTTTTTACGAATCTTGGACTCTTAGAATCTTTCAATTTTTATTATGGAACCTTGCGAATCTTTCAGTTTTGTGAACCTTTGAATTTTCACATTGTGAATCTTTGGATTTGAAGCTAAAAATTTTGACTTTTTCTAGATCTAAGCAAAATGGATGTCCTTTTACATTTTTTATTTAATGTTTTTAAAATTGTTTAGTCTCTGTATAGAGGAGCCTATTTATTAATTTAAAATTGTATAGCCTTTGTTTAGAAAAGTTATTTGAAGTTTTCTTTTTTTGAAAGTCACATAACTTTATTTAGAGGATTCTTTTTTTTTAAATTCTTATTTTACAGAAATTGTACAAAAAGGGAAAATTATAGACATTTTATTTTGTCTGAAAATTTTTTCGAGATAAAAAATGAACTTTTAACCATTAATTGGGCCCAATTGTGAAGGTTTGGGCCCAATAGGAAAATTGTAATTTTAATTTTAATTTGGTCTTATTTTTAGTTTAATGTTAATTCTAAAAAAAGGTCAAAAAATTAAAAAAAAATCAAAATCAAAAGTAAAAAAAAATCAAAAGTCAAAAGTACAAAAAAAAGAAAAAAAAAAGAAAAACGTGTTTGAAATCTTGACATCAAATTTGGAAATTGAATCACTGAAGATTAATGGATTTTTTGATTTTGGGAATCCTAATCTCCATGAAAAAGAAAAGTTACAGGAAATCAAATCACCTAAAAGTGAAACCTTTGAAATCAATCAGTTGAATTTTTCTAAATAAAAAGGGATTGAATCCTTTATAAAATGAGAAAGACTCATAAATCATCAAAGAGCAATCATAGTTTTCTGGGTTTGATCTTTTAGTTCTTGGATTCTAGGGTTTTGTGTCTAGTTCAATTCTTTGTTGGTTTTTGTGAATTTTTCTAGGGTTGGATTCTTGAATTTGGTTTTTTGATATGATTTTTGGGGTTGTTTTATAGCTTTTAAGGTCTTTGAGGAAACTATTTTGATTTCTTTGGAATTTTTGGCTTGAATTTTTAGAGTTTGATTTGATTTTTTTTTTGAATTTAGATTTAAGTTCTAGGTTTTTCTAGGTTTATACTTAAATTTTCTAGCAGGTGTTGAATTTTCTAGTGATATTCACGATGGCCAGAGGGTTTTGTTGGTGGCCATTTTCTAGGTTCATCCAAGTTTTTGGGAAAATTTGAATATTCTAGCTACCGTTTGAATTTCATGACACTAGAATCTAGGTTCATCTTGGTCGTTTGAATTTCACAGCAACGTGTTCTAGAGAGAGATCCAAGCATTTTGACTTAAAGAGAAAAACAGCAGGGCTGGACTTAGGAAAAGCCTAGAATTTGGGCTTTTATAACAACACAATTTGGTAACTTGACCCTAATTGCATAGTTTGGCTTTTCTTTTTTTCTTTTAATTTTTAGTTTTGATTTTTGTTTTATTTCCTATTTTTTGTTTTCCCTTTTTTTTTCCATTTTCCATTTTTTTTTGTTTTTATTATGAGTAAATTAATATGATAAAAAAATGGTTAGAATATTTATGAATGTTTTATTTATTTATTCAGTTATTTATTTATTTGTTTTTTTGTTTGTTTATTATTATTATTATTATTATTATTATTTAGTTATTTTTTGCATGATTATTAATTAATTGCATGATAATTTATATGTTATATTATTGAATGATATACTATGTTATTACATGATATTGTATGATATTATTTGCATGATAATTTTTGTTATTTTAATTGATTTTTTTCTTTCAAATTTAAAATTAAAAAAAAGCTTTAAAAAATATTTTTTAATCCTACCAAACTATTTGAGAATTTAAATATTGAATTAAGTCTTACCAAATTATTTGAGGACTTAATGAATTTTCTTTAAAAAAAAAACTCTTAAAATCTTACCAACATATTGAAAGATAATTCTAGACAAAAAATCTTATCAATATATTGAAAGATAGTTTTGAAAATAAATTATTTTCATAAATGAAAATTTTTTTTACAATAAAAAAAAAGAATCCAATAATAGAGTTTTCTTCAGAGTAAGACACTAAGATCAATTTTTAATAATTAAATTATTTGATAAAATTATAAAAATGTATTAAGGATTGGATAACTTGAAATCAAATTCGTACCATCCTTACAATGGGCGTTATGAAGGTACTATAACTTTTTTCAAGCGTAATCACACTCTCGAATCTAAAATCTAACTTCGTAGACTAGAATTTACCTTTTAAAAATACCAAAATCAAGTTTGAAACTCCTTTTTAAATGCAACAGGTTTAGTTAAGTAGCTAATCCCACCTAAACAAAAAATATTGATGGTGACTCTTAAAGGTTATGTCTAGCAATAGGTCCACGGATTTAAACATTATGACATTAATTTTTTTATTTTTATTTTTTTGCTTTTGATTTTTTTTCCTATTTATGTTCTTTAAAATCATTACTTGTTAAAATTTATTAAAACTTTAGTTTTTTAATATTAATGCTTTTTACTATTTATTTTCTTGTAACTTATGATTTTTTATCTTATTTTTATTAGGAGTATTTCATGTTTTTATTTTTATAGATTTCTTACTTTTGATTTTCTTCTATTTATATTCTTTAAAATCGTTATTTGTTAAATTTTATTTAACAATAAATGCCAAGTCTTTTTGCATAAAATTTGAACCTATATCTCATAATTTTATTATATTAAACACAGTAGACTTTTGGTTACCTAATTTTTTTTATGAGTTTTTGACTTTTCATTTTCTTTTATTCACGTTCTTTACAACTGTTATTTGTTAAAATTTATTGAAACTTTTAGTTTCTAATATTAGTGTTTTTAACTATTGATTTTCTTGTAATTTAAGATTTTTCATTACAATAGATTTTGGTTGTCTAACTTTTTTATGGATTTTTGAGTTTTGATTTTCTTCTATTTATATTCTATAAAATTATTAATTGTTAAAATTTATTGAAACTTTTAGTGTTTTTGATTGATTTTCTTGTGATTTTTTATTTTTCATGACAATTGACTTTTGGTTGCATAACTTTTTATGGATTTTTTATTTTTGATTTTTTTCTATTTGTGTTCTTTAAAATCATTATTTGTTAAAATTTATTAAAACTTTTAGTTTTTTTAATATTAATATTTTTTTCTATTGATTTTCTTGTGACTTATAATTTTTTATCCTATTTTTAGGAGTATTTCATGTTTGTATTTTTATAGATTTTTTACTTTTTATTTTCTTCTATTTACATTTTTTAAATCGTTATTTGTTAAAATTTGTTAAAATTTTTAGTTTTTTTTATAGATTTATAATTAATGATTTTCTTCTAATTTTATTTTTCAAACCGTTATTTGTTAAAATTTATTGAAATTTTAGTTTTCTAATATTAATGTTATTGACTTTTGATTTTCTAATAACTTCTGATTTTCATCTTTTGTTATGAATGGAAAGGTTATATAAGCATATTTTATATTTGTATTTCATTTTCTTTTTCAATAATTGTTTGACATATTACTAATCATGAGGTTTTTTTTTTTTGTTGTATTTATATTTTGCAATTTTATTATTTTTAATCATACTATATTTTTTTGTTTGGCATTTCAATTCTGTTTTTTAGCCAATTTGATTTATTTTTTAGTGTGTGCATTTTTTTTTCATAATCTATGATTTTTTTTAATTTTATTTTAAATTTGCCTTTTAGTTAATTGAAGTATGTCATGATTGATAAATTGATTTTTGAAAAAGATGACTGGAGGATTAAAACTCGTATTTGTCAACTATGGGATGTTTATATTTATAAAACTAAACAATGTGTTAACATAAAAATGACGTTAGTTGATGAAAAAGTATGTAAAAAAGATTTATTTTTGTTATATTTTTATCTCTATTTTCATTAAATGACTTATTTTATCATATTCACACTATTCTTTGAAGTTGTAACATATATCAATTGAAGAATAAGATTTATGAAGGAGGTTTATATTATATAAAAACTATTGTTTGTTGTAAAAAATAAAAATGATTATCAAATACTTGATACGAATGAGAGTATGATTCATTTTCATGCTAATACCATCATTAAAGAGATACTTGATAAAAGAGCAAATATTCCATGACATATTTTGAGTTTGTAGCTTATGATAGTTTTGCTGAACATTTAGCTATTTGCTTTACAGGTTACTTTTTTTTTATAATTTATTATGAAATTTTGAAATTTTGTTTTTTTCTTTAAAATAATTTTTAATTTAATTTTTCTTTAGATATTATTGGTGTTGTTATTTGCATGGGTTTATCTCATCATTAAACTATTGATAATGAATATGTAAAATACATGGTGTTAATAGAGATGTTCATAGGCCGAGTTTATGCTTGGTATTAATAACTTATATGCTTGCCCAAACCCGATTCGGTTCAAAATTTTGGGCCTTAAAATTTTCCCAAGCCTGGCCCAAATTAAAAATATAAATCCCAAACCCACCCATTAAACTTAATTGATATAATAAAAATTTTAAAAATGTAATTAAATTAAATTTAATGGTATTATATTTAATTTACATATATATAAAAATTAAAAATGTAAAAATTAAAAATAAAAATTAAGTTTAATAAAATATATATAATTTTTGTTTTATATTTTTATATATATGTGAATTAATTTATATATAATTCACATATATAATTAAAATGTATAGATGTGCATTTGCATTAGGCCGAGTTGGACTTGAACTTTAAATATTTTATCCAAAATTTGATCTAAAATTTAAACAGGCCTAAAAATTATGCCTAAGCTCATTTTACGGGTTTTAATTTTTTTTTTAAATCCTTTCAAAACTTGGGCTGGCCTTTTGGTTTAGATAGGTAGTTCGACCTCTGCACAGGTCTAGATTTTATGCATTCAAGATTTAAAGTATCATTTTTGTTTTAATTTTTTTTATATTTACAATGCTTTAAAATGGGTGATTTATTTAAAAAAATTAAAATTAATTATTTTTATTGGAATTAAATTTTCTTTAATCATTTTTAGTGAAAGGTTTACAACCGTTAGTTTATGGAACAAGTTTGTTTCGAAATTTGAAGATAATTGCTTAGCTTTAAGAAATGAACCTCCAAGTGTTATACTTCTTTGATCGCTAAGAGTTTTTGAGGTTAGTCAATATGTAAAATATTACAAAATTAATCTCCAATTATTATAGTTACTTATATGATTTTTAATATTTTATTTAGATTTGTTAATATTAAATATTTTTTTTAGGTGTAACATCATTTTCTTCTTCAAAGTCAACTAAAATTTACATGGACAACTCTATTTTGAAATAAATCAATTTAAGTCACGTTTAACGTGAGTCCCTTTTACTATTTTTATCATTTGATTTTGGTTTATTATTGTTATTTTTTTAAAAGTAGTTGGATTTTTAAATCTTTTTTAAAAACAATTTATTTTAGCAAGATTTCAATAATTGAGATATGAACAAAGTCATGAATTGTCAACTGATCTAATTCTTTGAAGATCAAAAAAATAATTCCTAAGATGAAACAACTTCGTCAATTTGCTACCAATAAGGTTACCAATTTGTATTATATCTTATTGTTAATATTATAGTTTAATTTCTAGAGTAAAGGTGATACTTTTTTATTTTAAATTATTATTGTTTTTTATTTCTTTTCAGGGTGAATCCTATATGGTTACAACTTTAGTAGTTAGAATACAAATGCGTGATGGATGGTGATATGCATCTTGTGGTCGTACATGTAAGAAAAAGGTTGTTCCTATATTAGATACCACATTTTGTCTGAGAATTTTTTCGGAACCAAAATGGTCTTTGACCATAAATTGAATATGATTGGGAATCTTGGGGTCTAATTAAAAGTCCAAATTTTTAATTTTTGTTTTAGTTTTTATTTGATTTTAGTTGTAGACACCCCATTTTATTTGGGGCCTATAAACTGAACTTCGATTTGTGTTGTTCGAGCTTTTCAAATGTCTATCAGGCCTTTCAATTGGAACAGGGCTTAAAAGTGATAATGGGTTTTAAGCCCAATATGGGATACCTTATGGTATTTAGGCTTTAAGCCCATTCTTTAATTACATTTCTATTTTAATAAAAAAATTGTTATTATTATTAAAAAAAAAAAGGAAATAGAATCAGATTTTTCTTCTGAAAGATTAATCTTGAAATTATTTTTGCATGAATTTGGAAAAGAAATACTGACTAGAATCAAGTTGAAATCCTGAATCAAAGCAAGGTTCTAAAACCAACCCAATAACAATTGATGGGATTCAAGACAAATCCCTAAATTTTCCATAAAAAATTCCTATAAATTACTCTCAAACCCACAATGATCAAGGCGTGGATTGGAAAATAGTTTAGCTTTTTTTTTATGGTTTCCAAAAGTTTTGGTGGGAATTTTTTGGGGTTTTGTTTTTAGTCATCAGTCTTGCTGAATATTGTGGGGAATTTTGAGCACTTGCGATTTTAATGACTTTGGCCTTTTTGGGATTTTTCTTTGGGAAATTTTAATTTGGGATTTTGTGATGATTTTTCATTGATTTTGAGATTTTTTGATTCGTAGAGCCTTTTTAATTTGTTTAAAGTTTGGAAAAGTAGATTGGATTCCAGGCTGGTTTTAAACATTTTTGTTTGAATTTCTGAACTTGATTTGAAATTTTACGTTTTCCTTGGTTTTGTATGATTTTTTTGGTGGCTACTTGAATTTTCTAACCAAGGTCATGGTGGTCAGAAGTTTGTGCAGTGACCAACTTCTGGGTTCATAAAAGTTTCTAAAAAACTTGAAGTTTTTAGCAATAGTTTAAATTTCCCAGCATTCAAAAATTAGGTTCATCTTGGTTGGTTGAACCTTTCGGCAAGTTGTTTTAGAGAGAGGCGAAAGCATTTTTTAGAGAGAGAAAGGGCCAAGGTAAGTCTAAAGGAAAACAAAAGATTTTTGGCTTATATAGCATAGCCAAAATGACACCATTTTGGAGGAGACGTTTGACCCGTTAGCCTGTGCTTGACCCGCGTGTCTACCCACTCGCAAATATGATCTGTTCCATAGGTGTTCCATTTCTTTTTTTTCTTTTATTTTTTGTTTCATTTATTTTTTTATTTGCTCTTATTTTTATTTTAGATTTTTTATTTTTATCCTTTATTATTACTTATTATTTCAAAATGAATAGTAGATTATTTTATGGGTTTCATTTTTTTTATTTATTTATAAAAAAATAAAAAAATGTTTCTAAATTCATGAATCATACCAAACTGTTGGAGAATTTTTCATAAATATAAAATTTTATGGATTTTACCAAACTACTGGAGAATTCCATAAATCAATTTCTTTTTTTAAAAAAATTATTATTGATAAAATAATTTATTTTGATCTTATCAAACTATTAAAAGATTTGCATATGAAACTAAATCTTATCAAATTATTGGAAGATTTAATGCATTTTTTAAAAATAATTTTACAATAAAATTTCACCAAACTATTGGGAGATCGGCATCAAAATAAATCTTACAAAATTATTGGAGGATTTTACTAATTATTTTCTAAATAAAATATATTAATGAATCCGATGACGGAACCTCTTTATAGTATGACACTAGTCTCGATGAATACTTATAAGGTGAGAGAATTATCTTAAATTGCTACCAAACTATTGGAGAAATTTTAAGATCAATTTTCAATATTAAATATTTTTGTAAAGAATAAATATGGTTAAGGCTTGGAAATTTAAAATCAAACTGGTACTATCTTTTGGATAGGCACTGTGAAGGAGTTATAACCTTCTTCACACGTAATAGTATTTTCAAACCAAAAATCTGGCTTCGTGGACTAAAATATACTATTTAAAGATACCTAAGTCAATCTTAAGACTCCTCTATAAATAGAACAGATTTAGTCAAGTGACCAATCACACCTAAACAAAAACGATTAGTAGCAACTCCAAAGCCTACGTCTAGCGATAAGTCCATGGATCTAAACGTTATGATAGTTTGGCAACTCCACTGGGGACATTAAGAGTCAGGCCAGCAAATGATTTCTTATTATCCAAGCCATAATAAATTAAAATTTTTTTCTTCATTCCGTGTTTGTATTTTATTTATTTATTTATTCATTTTACATATATATTATTCATTTACACATCATAATATAAGCTTTACACTTGAGTTCAATCCCTTAGGAGGGAGTAAAGTACTTACGCCTTAATGAGAGATTTCATGTCTCTATATGGGCTAGCGAAAAACTCCCACCCAAATTGAACCTTTTTCACTTGTAATTTATAATGGGTGATGAGAGGGTGCCTTACTAGTCTATAATAGACAATGATGTAAAGAACAATTTAAAAACCATTAGATTGTCAAATCGTTGAACTTGGCATGTCCATAAACCTTAAGGGTCTGAACCTAAGTAAGCGTTATGCCTTCCCTTATGTGAGAAATTCCTAAATAAGGCATATGATGGGATGTTTATTTTGTTCATAAATTTATGTATTATTTTTGTATATATTATTTGCATACTAACCCTTTATGTTGCTTTTTGTATTTTTGTTATTTGTAAAAATTATGTGTATACTAACCATTTTTTTACTATGCATGCATCCACATTATTAGATTTATCATAAGAAAGAGTTACCATAAAATAATTTTAATAAAAAAAGTCTCAGTTACATCCATAGAAAGCCTAGTAAAATCTTTTACTGGCATGAAAAGGCAGTCCGAAGAGTTGAAGTTTGCAAACAAAAGGCTAAAAAGGGAAGTTCAAGTACTTGAACAAGAAAAGGAGTTGTGGTTGAAATTGAAATGCAAATGGGAGTTATGAATGAAGAGTGTGAATAATTAAAGGAAGCATATGTGAGAAAACCTAATTAGTTGGAGTCCTTACTCGACCAAACCACTGTGGCTGCTTAGAAATACAAGGACCTGTAGAAAATGTTAAAGAATGAACAATGTAGGTGCCATCAGTAGGAGTACATGGTCAAGAATTGCTAGATTTCCTTAATAAAGTGCAAAACCAATATCGACAAATTAAGAATTTTTTTCCCTCAATAAATTTTAGACTTTTCATGGATGTAATATTGGATTTGGTTAGAAATAACTTTTAATTCAATAAAGATTTTCTTTTTTAACAATTGTTATGTGAAAAATTCTCTTTATTGCATTCATGCAGTCTTATATTCATTCTTATGCATAATTGGATAGTTTCGTAAACATCACTCTAAATCAACACTCTAATTATGAAAAATTAAGGTTTAGAGATCGCTTGACCTACTTGCCATCAGTATAATATTTGAGCTCAAGCCCAAAAAATGGAGCAAGACAATTTAAGCCATATTGAGAAGTTGAAAAGGGCCAAAAAAGAGCTCAAATGGGAGTTAAGTAAAATTTTAGAAGAACTAAGCAAGTTGAACAAAGGCAAGACTATAGAATGAGGGACTAAACCTAAAAACCGTCCATTGTAGGATGTTGTTAACCTTCTATATCTTCCTAGCTATAGCCTATATCAGGCATATTCCTCTCAAGGCACATCACCATAATAATTCACATTCCCTGTAAGGCATACTTACATAAGAATGCCATCTCCACCAATTCAGGGGTAATTTCAAACTTTTGCTAATGCTATCTTTATTGAAAAGATAGTAAAGCACGTCTCGATCCTCAATTCAAATGACCTTAAAGAGAATGAGAAGCAAAAATTGAAGGTGGTTGAAAGTTTAGAGGATTCAAAGTCCCAATATAAGATAAACTTGTTAGAAAAGAGACTATGAGCCATTGAAGGTATAGATTTTTATGGCTCTATAGACACAGTCGATCTTTGCTTAGTCCTAGATGTTGTAATCTAGCCAAAGTTCAATGTCCTTAAGTTTGAGAAGTACAATGGTACTAAGTGCCTGACATATATATCATTATGTATTATCAAAAAATGGCTACCTACACCAGTGATGAAAATTTGTTAATGAATGTATTCCAAGATAACCTTATTGGCTCAGCTGTAAAATGATATGTTAAACTAGATTAAACCTACATTCACTCTTAGAATAAGCTTGCTCATGCATTTATTAATCAGTACTATCACATCATAAACTTAACCCTTGGTCACTTTTCTTTACAAAGCATGAAAAAAAAGGCAACATAGTTTTTCAAAAAATATGTCCAACAGTGGAGGGATATGGCTGCTCAAGTTCAACCTCTTTTGACTAAGAAAAAAAATGACAATATTGTTTGTTAGCACCCTAAAAAATGATATGAAAAGCAACAAAGAACTATGTTGGCATGGTGATCTTAAACGAGATTATTGAAAATGCCATCAAGAGTGGCAAGCTTAAAGAAAGAGAGGCTAGTAGTGCTAAGAAAAATGGGATGCCTAAGAAAGAAGAAATTGAAGCCCAGACGATAAGTTTTGAAGGATAATAATTTAGAAGTTATGCTCTATATCCACCATATGTTCATCCTGCTTACTATTCGACAACCAATAATATTGCACAAGTCCTTTACCCACCTCATTGCCTAGCCATGAACAATATCGCTCCAAGTCCCTATCAATAAGCTTTTCAAGCACCTATATATAAGCCTAGTTTTGCAAGTACACTAGTTTCAAGGCATTATAATCAAGCGAGTAGTTTGAGAAGATCTAAAAGCAACCAAGAGAGAACTTATATTGATTCTATTCTCATAACCTATACTAAGTTATTTTCAGACTTATCCAAGAATAACCTGGTATCCCTAATTCTTTTAGAGCTATTAAAATCATCTTATCCCAAATGGTACAATGTTAATGCCATATGTGACTACCATAATGGGAATATGAGTCACTCAATAGAAACATGCCTTACTTTTAAGCATAAAATGCAAAGTTTGATCCGAGCAGGCTCGGTAAGCTTCAACGAGTCAAGGGAATTGAATGTGAATAAACGTTATTTGTCTAATCACCCAAAGGCATGATTTTGGAAAGATTGATTGAAATTGCTTATCATATTAAGATTTCTTAAGAATATGGATCATTTTTATTGTACTTGAATTTTATCTTTTTTTTATCATTTTAATAAAAATGGCAGATATGATGCATTTTCATGACATTTTTTCTTTTGATGAATCACCATTACATATTTTTACCTTTTCATATCTTTTTTCATATCCATTCTTTGATTTTAAAGAATGAAATGTTCAGACAGTAATGACAATAATTTAAGATTTGATTTTGAAAATATCATTCATGATGATCTAATTGATAGATTAAATTGATTTATGGGAACTACTGAATAAAAAGAAGATAAATCGAGTGAAGAATTTTGAAAGTGATGCAATCGTGATCTTTGCATTGATTCATTCACAAATCTGTTCTTAGTTAATCAATGATCTCTATTGAAAGTATTAATGTTTGAAATGATGAATGGGCATTTTTCTTCTATTTTTCACAAAATAAGTAAAATTATCCTTTGCTACCCCATTGAGCCTTTTAAAATTTTCTTTCAAGGAACCCTAACCAAGGATCACCTTCACACCAGGGCAAAGTTTGAAAAGCTTAAAAGGTGGAGATCATTAGTGTTTTCAAAGGCAAAGCCATTTTGTGCTTAAATTTTTTCTAAAAAAAGATGAATGCTGTAAAAAAAAAGAAAAAAAAAGAAGAAAAAATTGGTGGGACAAAGTATCAAGGTGCTCTACATGAAAAAAATGATCCTTGGTTTAATTAAACTTCAAATACATTTTAGGCCTATTTTATCCATTTCTTTCATAACCCTTCACCCTAGCTTACATTATATCTTTTAAAAGTCTATTTTGATAGAATATGAATACTTAAATTAAAGAATCATGAATTGAACTAAGGTTGGTTTACCATTAGATTGTTTGAGATTTTATTAAAGTGTCACTAATGGATAAAAGGAAAAGAGATATGAGAAGAAAAGATGGGAAAAAGATGTACAATAAATAAATAAATAAAAAGTAAAATGAGGGAAAAGAAGACTTAAACTGAAAACCCCGAAACGGTGATTTAAGTAAAAGTAAAGATTCATGAAAATAGCTTCATTTGAAGATGCCAAGAATGTAGGCGAAGTTTGGCTTAAAAATTGAGAATATCGATGGAATATATTTTGAGAAATAATTTTGAGTTAGAGTTTAGAATTGTCTGAATAGTCATTATTCTATATGTTAATACCTTATTTCCACAGTATTTTGCTTTTGTTCACCTTTAATTTGCTATTGGCTAGACTTTCTTTTGATAATAAATACCCATTTTTCTTGTTTATATTCCTTGAATGAATTGAAAAAATGTATCATGTTTGTCATAAATTGGAATGATGATAAATAAATGAATGATAATATTCGTAAAAGATTTTTCCATTCTTTTGAAAGAAATCTAAGATGAAAAAGTGAAAAAGCTTGAAAAGATGATTTGAAAAGGGTAAATAAGATGACTCAGTGATGAATACAATGATGGAGTTTTGAGATCATTAATGTTGAGAAGCTAGGAAAGAATATATAAGATGGTGGAGTTTTAAAAATCTTGTTACCATAATTGAAATTTCATGGCATTGATTTAGTGACATCTGCATTACATATATTGTGTTTATATTGTATTTAAATCTTTGATAATTGCATTTGTATCATGATTAAGGTATGCATTTGCATCATGTAGGGAACATTTGAATCATTGTATGACATGCATTTGTATCATTTAGTAAAAATCTGGATTATTACATTTGCAACATGTAGAAGACATTTACATTGACATTTATTAAATACAAGAATTTGACTTTGATTCGACTTTTGAATCCTCAAATGAGGATTATCTTCCATAATGGGATTTTTTTTTTTGACAAGGAAAACTTTTCAAACTTTTAAAGTTATAGAGCCTTTGTTTAAAGGAGCTTTTTAAATGAGAATCTTTTAAATTTTGAGTGCAAAACCTTAATTTTTTTCGAATGAGAATCTTTAGGTGTAAAGCTATAAAAGTTTTGAAAAAGAACCTTTGAAACTTTGAATATGAACTTCTAATTTTTGAATGTGAATCTTTGAAACTTTGAATGTGAATTTCTAATTTTTTAAATACGAGTCTTTGAAAATTCAAATGTAAATCTCTAATTTTTTGAATATAAGTCTTTGAAACTTTGGATATAAATCTTTAAAAATTTTTGAAGTTGAATATTTGAAATTTTGGATGGGAATTCCTAAAATTTTTCAAATATGAATATTTGAAATTCTAGATATGAAACCCTAAAATTTTTCATATGAGAATTTTTGAAATTTTGGTTGTGAAATGTTTAAGGTTTTTGAAGGTGATTTTAAAATTTTTTATGTGAATCTCTAAGTTTTTAAAATAAAAATCTTTAACTTTTGAATGTGAATGTTTAAAATTTTTTGACTATAAATTTTGGATGTAAATCTTTGAATTTTTTGAATGAAAATCTTTAGCTCTTGAATGTGAATGTCTAAAATTTTTGAATGAGAATTTTTTTAATATCCATGAATTTTTTATAGGAAACTTTAAATCTTTGAATGCGAATTTTGGAATATTGTTTGTGAATTACAGTTTGCAAATTGTTATGAAACAAAAACTCTTAAAACATGAAGCTTTTGCAAATCTGAAATTTTTGCGAGCTTGAAACTATTATAAATCTAATATGAAGTTTTTATGAATCTTTCATCTTGTAAAACTAAAATTCTTTCGAACTTTAAATTTTTGAAAATTTGAAATTCTAACAAATTTGGAACCTCTTCGAAACTTGGAATCTTTGTGAATTTGTTAACCTTTGCAAATTTTGACATTTTGTGAATTTTGAAATTTTTGTGATTTTTTTGTGAAACTTGGAGTCTTGGAATCTTTCAATTTATGCTTTAAAACCTTGTGAATCTTTGACACAAACCCTTGAACTTCCAAATTGTGACTCTTTGGATTTTAAGATAAAAACTTTTTTGACTTGTAGTTCAATCTTGGTCACTCATCTTCAATCTTGGTTCAATTCAAATCATTTATTTTTCTAACCTGTAATTCAATCTCAGTCACTCATCTTCGACCTTGGCTCGGTTTAGGTCATTTTATTTTTTTGACCTATGGTTCAATCTCAGTTACTCAGTTTTTATATCGGCTCAATCCACGTCATTAGTTTTTTAACTTACGATTCAGCCCTAGTCACTTATTTTTGACCTTGTCCCAGTCTAATTCATTTTAGTTTTCTATCCAATAATTCAATCTTGGTCACTCTTTTTCGACTTTGGCTCGGTTCAGGTTATTTAATTTTTTAACTCGTGACTCAGTCCTGATCATTTTCATTTTGGCATACCTCGTTCACTTTTGACTTTGATTCAATTCAGTCACTTTCACATTATAATTTAACTTCTTCCAAATCATTTTAACTTTGAATTTTCATTTGATTTGTCAAACTCGAACGTAATGGTTGTCTATGTTTTTGCGTAATTCCCATTTCATAGAAACTATGCAAAGAAAGATAATTGTAGACACCCTATTTTATCTAGGGGCTGTAAATTGAACTCAATTTGTGTTGTTAGGGCTTTTTAGGTGTCTATTGGGCCTTTAAATTGGTATGAGGCTTAAAAGTGATTTTGGGTTTTAAGCCAATATGGGATACCTTAAAATATTTAGGTTTTGATCCCATTTTTTAATTACATTTTTATTCCAATACAAAAATTTATTATTATTATTATGAAAAAAAAAAAGAAATAGAATCAGATTTTTCTTCTGGAAGATCAATCTTGAAATTATTTTCGCATGGAATTCAAAATGAAATATTGACTGGAATCAAGTTGAAATCTTGAATCAAAGTAAGGCTTTAAAATCAACCCATTAACAATTCGTGGGGATTCAAGGACATATCCCTAAAATTTCTTTACAAAATTCCTATAAATCACACTCAAACACACAAAGCTCAGGAGGGTGGATTGGAAAATAGTTTAGGTTTTTTTCTGTGGTTTTTGGAAGTTTTGGTGGGAATTTTTTAGGTTTTTTTTTTTGAGCCATCAATCTTGCTGAATATTGTGGGGAATTTTGAACACCTAGGATTTTAGAGACCTTGGCTTTTCTAGGATTTTGCTTTGGGAAATTTTAATTTGGGATTTTTTTATGATATTTCATTAATTTTGAGATTTTTTTATTTGTAGAGCCTTTTTAGTTTGTTTAGAGTTTGGAAAAGTACATTGGATTTTGGCTGGTTTTGAACATTTTTTTTTTAATTTTTGAACTTGATTTGAAAATCTAGGTTTTCTTAGGTTTTGTATGATTTTTCTAATGGCTACTTAAATTTTTTGGCCAAGGTCAAGGCAACTAGCTTTTGGGTTCATAAGAGTTTTTGGAAAACTTGAAGTTTCTGATGGCTATTTGAATTTCACAGTGCCAGAAATTAGGTTCATCTTGGCCGGTTAAAGCTTCTGACAAGTTGTTTTAGAGAGAGGCAATAGCATTTTTTAAAGAGAATGGGCTAGGGTAAGTCTGAAGGAAAACAAAAGATTTTTTGCTTATATAGCATATTTGGAGGAGACCTTTGACCCATTAGCTCGTGCAAGACCTGTATGTATGCCCATCCCAGATCCGACCCATTCCACAAGTATTCCTTTTCCTTTTTTCATTTATTTTTTGTTTTATTTATTTATTTTTATTTTCTTGCTTTTACTTTCATTTTTATTTTAAAATTATTTTATTATTTTTTATCCTTTATTATTACTTATTATTTCAAATTGAATAATACATTATTGTATGAGTTTCATTTTTATTTATTTATTTATTTATTAAAAAATGTTTCTAAATTCATGAATTCTACCAAACAATTGGAAAATTTTTCATAAATGTAATATTTTTTTTATTCTACCAAACCACTCAAGAATTCCATAAATTAATTTCTTTTTTAAAAAAATTATTATTGATAAAATATCCTATTTTGATCATACCAAACTATTAAAAGATTTGCCTTTACAATTAAATATTACCAAATTACTAAAAGATTTAGTGCATTTTCTAAAATTAATTTTACAATAAAATCTCACCAAAACATTGAGAGATTTGCATCAAAGTAAATCTTACCAAATTATTAGAGGGTTTTACTATTTATTTTCTAAATAAAATATATTAATGATCCGACGACAGAGCCTCTTCAAAGTGAAACACTAGTTTTCATGAATATTCATAAGGTGAGAGAATTATCTTAAATTGTTACCAAATTATTGAAGTAATTTTAAGCTCAATTTTCAATATTAAATATTTTCATAAATTATAAATATGATTAAGGCTTTGATAATTTAAAATCAAGCTAATACCAGTTTTTGGATGGGTGCTATAAGAGTGCTATAACCTTCCTCACACGTAATGATAATTTTGAACAAAAAATCTAGTTTCGTGGACTAGAATATACTATTTAAATATATCTAAATCAATTTTGGGATAGCTCTCTAAATGGGACAAATTTGGTCAGGTGACCAATTGCATCTAAACAAAAACAATTGGTGGCGACTTCTAAGTATATGTCTAGTGATAGGTCCACAGATCTATAAGTTATGACATTAGTGTTTCAATTAGTCCAAAAAAAAGGAAAAAAAACCTAATGAAAATGAAATGAGAATTTTGGAGGGAATCTTGGATTCAATTTTTGAATTCAATTCATAATTTTTTGTCATTCACAAAAAAGTTAATTCATAATCAAATCAAATCAAATCATAGATTTAGGGGGAATTTTTTAAAATGAATTTCATTATAAATAACAAAAAACTATGATCAAGAGAAGGAGATTATGCATAGAAAATTCACGAAATAAACTTAGCCTTAAACCTCAAAAATTTTGGGTTCATCAATAAACCCAAGAAAATTGATGTTCACAATAAGAATTGAACCCACCTAAACACAAAAAAAAAAAAAAAATACACAGATATCAATTCAATTCACAATCAAAGGCTAAACCAGCTAATAGAAACACCAACAAATAAATCATAGCCAAGGGCCTCAGTTACAAGCAACAAAAAGAGAAAACTAGAGAAGTTGCGACGATTGGTGGTTTACGATGACGAAAGGAAGATCTGACGACTTTTTTTAGGCTTTTTAATTTTTTGATCTTGGTTGGAGATTGTAAGGAGAAGACAAACACCCAAAAAGAAAAGTGAGCAACTGTAGAGGATAGTGGTAGCCATGACCAACGTCATGGCCAAATTTTAGTTTGGTAGGAGGGATGGCATTGATGTTTTTGTAGAAATAGAAAAGGAATTAGAACCAGAAGTCACAAGATTCCAAGGGACTTTGTTATTGGAGAAATTATTGGAAAAGTTACAAGCAAGTAGTGATGATGATTTGGCCCATTTTGCCTTCAATTATGGATCATTAATTGGGCCAAAAATCTTCCAATTCAGTTGGCCCATATGTGTTTGGATTCCATTTGCTTTGAGTTTTAATCTAGAATTGGTAATTTTTTTATACTTTTTTTATTTCATTTTTTTTAATTTTTTACTTACTATTATCAGTTTGAATTAAAGGTAAATGTAATTTTACAAATTAGTTTTGAAATTAGATCCTATCAAATGATTGGAGGATTTAAATCTTGAATTATGAATTGTACCAAACTATTGGAGAATTTCATAATTTTTTTGATAAAATAAAATTTTTTAATCTTGCCAAGTTATTGAAGGATTTAAATCTTAAATTAAGTTTTACTAAATTATTAGAAGACTTAATAAATTTTTTGAAAAAATAACAAATTTTTTAATCCTACCAAACTATTGGAGGATTTAAATCTTGAATTAAATCTTACCAAACTATTATAAGATTTAATGAGTTTTCTTAAAATAAATTTTATTAATAATTTTTAAATAAAATCTCACCAAACTATTGAGAGATCTGTATCAAAATAAAATTTTACCAAACTATTGAAATATTTTACTGATTGTTTTCAAATAAAATGTATTAATGAATCCAATGATGAAGTTTTTTCAAAGTGGGATACTAATCTCTATGAATACTCCTGAGGTGAGGAAATTATCTTAAATTGCTACTAAACTATTGGAGTAATTTTAGGATTAACTTTCAATAATTAAATTTTTGGGTAAAATTATAAAAATGTTTTAAGGATTAGATAACTTAAAGTCAAACTAGTACCATCATTTGAATGGACGTTGTGAGGATGCTATAACCTTCTTCATGTGTAACTGCACTCCCGAACCTAAATCTGGTTTAGCAGACTTAAGTTAATCTTGGCACTTCTCTTTAAATGGGACAAATTCAGTTAGATGGCCAATCACATCTAAATAAAAAAGATTGGTAGTGACTTTTTTAATCCATGTCTAGCGATAGGTCTATAGATCTTTACGCTATGATAGTTTGGCAACTCCATTAGAGACATCGAGAGTCAAGCCAATAAATCATTTTTTCTTATCTAGGCATAACTTAATAAATTAAAAATTTTTTCTTATAGGTGTTTTATTTATTTATTATTATTTTTTCGTATTTGTCATTCAATTGTATATATATAACATAACTATATACTAGAGTTTTATCCCTTATAAAGGAGTAAAGTACCTATGCCTTTGTGAGATTTCATGTCTCTGCATAGGTTAGTGAAATCTCCCACTCAAATTGAACACTTTTCATTTGTATCCTATGATGGGTGATGATTGGAGCACCTTACTAATCTATAATAGACAATGATGCAATGAACATTTGGGAACCCCTAGACTGTCAAACTTTTGAACCTTGCATGTAAATAAACCCTAAGGGTTCGAACCTTAGTTAAAGCTATGTCTTTCTTTGTATTAGAAAATCCTAATAGGACATATGATAGGACATTTATCCTGCTTATAGGTTTATATATTTTCGTTTGTATATATTATTTACATACTAACCCTTGATGTTGTTTTTTTTGTATATATTATATTCTTTGTATATATCATGTTTACTAACCCTTTTCTTTTATTGTATATGCATGTATTCACATCATTAAATCCTCTTTATTACATTCATGCATACATGCATTATTTCATTTCACTTTTTCATATATTAAAATATGGGAATGGTTAATTGTAAATTAAAGAGTAATTTTGTTTTTTAGTTTTTTACATAGTCATGAATATGAATTTTTGCTTTTACTATGTATCGTATATATGCATCCATGTAAATATTGTTGTATGTACATTATTCTAATTGTTTGGAGCAATCTTTGCCTTTCCAATTTTGTATATAATTATGAATATGAATTCTTACTATGTATTGCATACATGTATGTAAACATCTTTGTATGTATGTTATTTTATTTATTCAGGAAAATCTTTGCCTTTTCAATTTTGTATATGATTTTGGATATGAATTTTTGTTTTCGTTTATGTATTGTATAAATGTATTTGCATATAAATCCATGTAAACATCTTTGTATGTACATTATTTCATTTGTTTGGAAAAATCTTTACCTTTTCAAATTTGTACATAATTTTGAATATGAATTCTTATTGTTATTATGTATTGCATGCATGTATTTGCATATATATTTTTGTATGTACATTATTTCATTTGTTTGGGGCAATCTTTGGTATGTAAATATGAATTTTTGTTTTTCATTTGCATACAGGTATTTGTATATATATTTTTTCATCCATTTGAATTGTTTGACAATAAAAAACCACATGATTTCTTTCTATGATTGAAAAATGTTCTTTGTAAAGAAAATTTTTTTGTAGAAATAATCTTAAGAGAATTGGTGATTACTATAAAGAATAAACATACATAGTTGTTTCACTTACCATTTTAGATTTCAATTTAGTTGAACACCATACCACTTAAAGCCTAACTTTTCAAGTCCTATGATCTTATTTTTCACTTGACAAAGAAGGATTTCCAAGTCAATGATCTTTATTAAGGGTATGAGCAATGAAGTTTGAAATTTCTTATTTGAAAAATTATTCATAAGCCAATTTATGAGGCTTTCTCTTAAAGATTCTAGATTTTGGCAATTTGATAAGTGGCAAGACTATTCCAAATACATCACTACTCATATTTCTTCACAAAGCCTAAACCTTTCCAATTTTTTCCTTAAGGCAGAATTATTGAAAAAACCATATCCCCTCAATATTCTAGTTTGACATCTTGATTTATACAACATTCCTTTTCTCTTTCTCTTATTGCCCTAAAACTTTTCTTTACCTACATTATTGGATTATGGGGTCCAGTGGTCTCCCTTAGGGACTCGATATGTCGATTCATCTGGGTGAGGTATCCCATGGTGGATCAAATTCTGGTGTATGGCAACCCAACCTGCCGCGACCTAATGGGTGAGGTATCCTATGAAGGCTTTGTGAAGCCCTTTATGTTCACTTGTCCCTTAGTATGGGGCTCTGCGCTACTAAAAGAGAATAAGGAAATAGAGTTACGCCTTCACTATAAGCTATAGCTTTTGGTGTATTGGTAAGCACTTGATCCTGAAAATAAATTGTTGGCCTTGAATTGATTAAGAGTTTTGATTCGACAAAATAAAAATTTTCCAAACTTGTTTCAATCTTGTCTAAGCTTAAATTGAACATTTTTTCACCCTTCTATTTTGTCAAAATTCATTTGAGAACCAAAACAACTCAAATTCTCAGAACAAAACATGACTTATGGAAGTTTTGATAGAAGGGATCGATCCCCTCCATTACCAGATCGATCCCCTAGCAAAAAAGATCGATCCTATTTTCAACTAGAACCGAAAGTTCTCAAGATTTGAAAAAAATTGATCAATCCCTTCCCTGTAGGGATTGATTGGTTAACAGAACAAATCGATCCCCTCATTCAAGGGATCGATCACTTTTTCATACAAAATACTTTCCTCATGTAATTTTTTAGAAAAAAGATCGATCCCCTCACATAGAGGATCGATCACCTAAACTAAGGGATCGATCCCCTCTTAAAGGGATCTATCGGTTGTTCAAACAGAATGTCCCCCAAGTGTGGAAACCTAGAAAAGGGATCGATCCCCCCATATAGGGGATCGATCATCTAAAAGAACAGATCGATCCCCTCAAGCAAGGGATCGATCGGGTAAGGTAAAATAGGTACAAAATCGGGCTTTCTCAAACATGAACCAATCGATCCTCTGAAGGCCTGAAACTCTCAACGGCTATTTTTTGTCCAAAATTTTTACAAGTTTGAAGCATTAAATGCAATCCAACGGTTCTCAACTACTTTCTAACTATAAATCAAGCATTCCACTACAGACTAAGATACAACAAGAGTCAAGAAACTTATTGCTATTCACCTACCAAGCTGCTCAAGCATTCAGAGCTATTAAAAGAGAAAAAGTGTAGAATTCATATCAGTCTTTCTCTATTTTCTTATCTATGCCTTTGTGTACTTTAACTTAGCAAACACCTAACCTTTATGAGGTTTTTAAAGTTTTCCAAATACTTTTAAATTTCTGTATTATGAGTGTGTAAGCTTAATGGGGAGGATAACCCTTAAGAGTGTATATTGTAAAGTTTGTAAAGCTTTGTGAAAGCTTGTGTGTAATCTTCATCTAATAGTGGATTAAACTTCTTAGCAAAAAAAGCTAAGGGAGAGGACATAGGTGCCTAAGAAAAGATCAAACCTTTATAAATCTTGGTGTTAAATTCTCTAACCCTATCTCTTGTTTATATTTATCTATTATGCTTATTTAATTTGATAATTTTTGGATATTGAATATTATCTTTAAAAATTTTATTAATACCAATTCACCCCCATCTTGGTTTATTCCAAGTTTTTGAGCTAACAATTGGTATCAAAGCTAGTACTCTTTTTATAGGTTTAACAACCCAATAGTGATCCTGAAAATGGCTCAAAGAAATATGATAATCAATGTGGAAAAATCATCAAGCTATAACAACTGTACCTACCAACAAGAGGTGTGTCTCTTGGCAAATGAAATAGTTGCAACATCTCTTGGAAATGAAAGGCATTCAATTGTTAGACCCCCTCTATTTGCTGGTGTTAACTACTCTTATTGGAAGATTAAGATGAGGCTGTTCATTCAAGCTAATGATTATGAAGTCTGAAGGGTCATTATAAATGGTCCTCAAATTCCAATGAAGATGGTGGATGGTAAGGAGGTGATAAAGCTAGTGAGTGAATGGAATGTCAATGACGTGAAGATGACTCAACTCAATGCCAAAGCAATGCACACACTCTTTTGTGCATTGAGACCAAGTAAGTATAATAGAGTCTCTTTGTGTGAAAATGCAACAAAAATTTAGGATAAGCTGGCTGTCACCCATGAAGGTACAAACCAAGTGAAGCAGACAAAAATAGGGATGCTTACTCATGATTATGAACTATTTAAGATAAAACCTGATGAAACCATTAGTGAGATGTCAAACCGCTTCACCGACATCATTAATGGTTTAAAGGCTCTTAGGAAGACATATTCAAATGTGGAGATAGTAAAGAAAATTTTTAATAGTCTACCAAAGAGTTAGGAAGCCAAAGTGACTGCCATTGAAGAGTCCAAAGATCCTCATACACTTTCTTTGGATGAACTAATGGGTTCTCTCTTCACTTATGAAATGAAGATAAAAAAGGGATAAGAACCGGTCAAGAAAGGTGGCATTGCTCTCAAATCTACCTTTCAAGAGGATGAAGAAAATTTTACTCAAGAGGAGGATGATGAAGATGAAGAGATGGCCATGTTTACAAAGTGATTCAATAAGTTCATGAGAATGAACAAGTTCTCAAGTAAGAGAAAACCACAAAGGGAGAAGACTAAAAGGGAATCAAGTATAAGAGAAAGAGATCAAATTATATGCTATGAATGCAACAAACCAGGTCACATTAAACTTGATTTTCTTTTGTGGAAAAAACAGAACATGACCAAGCCAAAGAAAAAAGCTATGGTAGCAACATTGAGTGATAGCGACTTCTCCGATGATGAATCAAATGAGGGGGAAGTAGCCAACCTATGTCTCATGACTCTTGATGAGCCCAAGGTGGATAAGCATTGCTACAAAGCAAATTCAAGCAAGAACAATCAATGGTACCTTGATAGTGGATGCTCAAAACACATTACCAGAGATAAAACTCTCTTTAAGGACTTGAAAGCAAAAAGTGGAGGAGATGTTACATTTGGTGACAACTTAAAATGCCAAATTGAAGGGATTGGCTCAATTAGTAACAATTCCTCTACTTTTATTGAAAATGTTTTACTTGTGAAAGGTTTCAATCATAATTTATTTAGCATTAGTCAATTATGTGATAAAGGATTTAAGGTTGTGTTTGAATCCATGTGCTATCAAGTAATTGAAATCAAAACTAACAAGCTTGTTTTTGTTGGACACCATCAAGAAAACATTTATGTAGTGCATCTAGATGACTTATCCTCTAAAAATGTTTGTTTTATGGCTAAAAAAAATGAGAGTTGGATTTGACATAGAAGGCTTGGACAAGCAAGTATGCATGTAATTTCAAAACTTTCTCAAAATAATTTGGTTGTTGGTTTGCCAAAGTTGAAATAAGAAAATGACAAGGTTTGTGATGCATGTGCTCAAGGAAAACATAAAAGAATTTTTTTTAGACCTAAGAACTGTATTTCAACTATTAGACCTCTTCAACTATTGCATGTTGATCTTTTGGGCCCTATTAGAACAATGAGTCTTGGTGAAAAACAATATGGGTTTGTTATTGTTGATGATTTCACTAGATTCACATGGGTTCTCTTTTTGCATTCAAAGAATGAGGCTTTGGAAAAATTCATCACTTTTAGCAAACAAATACAAAATAAAAAAGGTTATTTAATTACTAGTATTAGAAGTGATCATGGAAAGAAATTTGAAAATCTAGGCTTTAATATATTTTGTAGTGAAAATGGTATTAGCCACAATTTTTCTGCTTCTAAAACTCCTCAACAAAATGAGGTAGTAGAAAGGAAAAATAAAACTTTAGAAGAAATGGCTAGAACCATGCTTTGTGAAAATAATCTACCTAGATATTTTTGGGCGAAAGCCATAAATACTTCTTGCTATATGATAAATAGAGATATGATTAGGCCAATTTTGAAGAAAACCCCCTATGAACGTTTTAAAGGAAAAAGGCCTAACATAAGTTATTTTCATCCTTTAGGTTGCAAATGTTTTATTTTGAACAATGGAAAAGATGATCTTGGTAAATTTGATGCAAAAAGTGATGAAGGAATTTTCCTAGGATATTCTTTGAATTCAAAAGCTTATAGAGTTTTCAATAAAAGAACATTAATGGTTGAATAGTCTATACATGCTATTTTTAATGAATCTATCCCACCTCCGAAAAAGGTGCTTCTTGATGATGATGATGTAGGTATACTTTAAGAATGGATCAATGATGCACTTCATGATATTGAAGAGAAAAATCAAAAGGAAAAAAATAAGTTTCTAGAAGAGCCACAACACATAGAGAGAAATTCAAATCATCATAGAGAAAGGAGGTATGTCAAAGATAATGACATCATTGGTGATCCAACTCAATGGGTAAGAACTAGATCTTCTTTTAATGTGTGTAATTATGTTGCTTTCTTATCCTATATTGAACCCAAAAATATAGATGAAGCATTAGGAGATGATCATTGGATTTTAGACATGCAAGAAGAATTGAACCAATTTGAAAGAAGCCATGTATGGAATCTTGTACCTAGGCCTAATGATCATCCCACCATAGGCACCAAATGGGTCTTTAGGAATAAAATTGATGAAAATAAAAATATCATTAGAAACAAAGCTGGATTGGTAGCTCAAGGGTATAGACAAGAGGAAGGAATAGATTATGATGAAACCTATACCCCAGTAGCAAGGTTAAAAGCTATGAGGATGTTACTTGCATTTACATGTTTTAAAAGTTTTAAGCTTTTTCAAATGGATGTCAAGAGTGCATTTTTTAATGGTTTTATAAATGAAGAAGTGTATGTAGAGCAACCTCCTAGTTTTGAAAATCTAAAATTTCCAAATCATATTTATAAATTGACAAAAGCTTTATATGGTTTAAAACAAGCTCCTAGAACTTGGTATGAAAGATTGTTAAATTTTTTGATTGAAAATGGTTTTAATAGAAGGAAGGTTGACACTACATTTTTATTAAAACAAAAGGTAAGGACATTCTCACAGTGCAATTTTATGTTGATGATATTATATTTGGTGCTACTAATGAAATTTTTTGTCAAGCATTTGCTAAGATTATGCAAGTTGAATTTGAAATAAGCATGATAAGAGAACTCACATTCTTCTTGGGCCTACACGTAAAGCAAACAAAAGATGCCACATTCATTAATCAAGCCAAATACATCAAGGATTTGCTCATAAGGTTTGGATTGGAAGAATTAAAGCCTTGCTTGACACCAATGAGCACTTCAACAAAGCTTGACAAGGATGAATGAGGTAAATATGTTGACTCTAAACTATATAGGTCTATAATTGGTTCATTGCTATATCTTACTGCTAGTAGACCTAATATTATGTTTAGAGTATGTATATGTGCTAGATTTCAATCATCTCCTAGAGAAACACATTTGTCTGTTGTCAAAAAGATTTTTAGATACCTTAAAAACACCTCAAATTTAGGATTATGGTATCCAAAAGGCTCTTCCTTTGCTTTACATGCCTATTCTGATGTGGATTTTGGTGGGTGCAAAATTGATAGAAAAAGTACTTCTGGTACTTGTCAATTGTTTGGAAATAAGCTCATATCATGATTTTCCAAGAAACAAAATAGTGTTGTTCAATCTACAACCGAAGCTCAATATGTAGCGACTAAAAGTTGTTGTGCCCAGGTTTTTTGGATTAAGCAACAATTGAAAGATTTTGGAATAACCATAGATCATATTCCCATTAAATGTGACAATACTAGTGCCATCAACCTCACTAAATATCCAATTCAACACTTTAGAACCAAACATATTGAAATCAAGCATCATTTTATTAGAGATCATGTTCAAAAGGGTGACATTGTACTTGAATATGTTGACACCTTGCATCAACTAGCTGATATCTTCATAAAACTTCTTGATAAGGATCGATTTTAAGCAATTAGAGGTGAGCTTGGCATGATGAATGTTCCTTGAAGTGAATTTCTTGATGTTATGATGTATGGTGCACTCTTAATTAATTAAATGTATGTTTTTTTAAATTTTTCTTTAGTTTGTGCATGATTGTAAAATGCTTGTTTGAATGATCATATTGCATGGTTTTCAACATGCTACAGCAAAAATCAATCGATCCCCTTTGGAATGGATCGATTGGTTCTTTACCCCGTAGTCAAAGTAAAGGGAAAACATAAGAAACTGATCGATCCCCTTTGGACAAGATCGATCGGGTGTAAAGGTAGTAGCCAATTTCGTTAAACCCAAAAAGAACCGATCGACCCCCTTTAGGACAGGATCGATCAAGTGTGAAGGCAGTAGCCAATTTTGCTGAACCCAAGAAGAACCGATCGATCCCTTTTTTAACATGATCGATCGGGTATTCAACTAGTAGCTAAAATAACTTAAAAAGGCGTTAAACCGATCGATCCCTTTCAAACTCAATCAATCGATTCTATGCAAAAGCCTAAAATTGATCGATCCCCCATTTCAATTGATCGATCAAGTCATGAATTTTAGGCGTGATAAATTCAGGTCCTCACATGTTTGGCCGATCTTTTCATCTTTCCTTTCCTATTCATCTTCTTCCCCAACTTCTTCTCTCTACACCCTACATATTCCCACTCACTTCTCACCAAAAATTGACTTTTTTTCTTGCAAATTTCTCTTGTAAACTCATTACCCACTATTTTTTACTTATCAAACTCATCTTCCATGGCACCTAGAACCAAAGTCATGGCTAAACGATGAAACTTTCCAAGAGAGGCTTCAAGCTCCACCATGAAACCTTTTTTTAACCAAAATTTCAACAATCCCAAAGCTAAAGAGCAGTATGAGGCACACTTTGCTCATCGAAAAGTAAAGCATAGAAGGGTAATCTCACTAGACTTCCTTCAATCAATAAAGTTTCCCTATTTGCATACTTTTGAATCTTTTGGATGGATGCCTTACTTGTGTATGGAGAGTTGCTTATTTGAGAATCTAGTAAGAGTCTTCTATAGTAATGCTAGCTGTGTTCAAATTGAAGGAACAAATAAGCATTACCTTGATAGGTTTAGAACAAACGTAATGGGAAAAGAAATCTTAGTTACAAAACAAGTGCTTGCTGAGGCCTTTACGTTAGCTGATGAAGGGGAGACAAATACTAGATGTGATATGGTGCAACTAGCTCAAGATATCTTTAGGAATCATAATTTACAGATTGCTCCCACATAAGCTTCTAGGTTACCTATGCATGCTCGGTTGCTACACTTCATTGTAACCCATGTGTTAGCCCATTTTTGGACACAATACTCCACCATTAGGAAACAAGATTATTAGTGGATGTACAAGATCAAGCATGAACAAAAACTAAATTTGGTGCACTTTATTTTTAGTGACATGATAAGGATTGTCTAGAATAGAGATGTTATTCTGGTATATGGGTATGCTATAAGTAATTTTTTGAGACATTTGGGAGTAAACACTAGAGGCGACAGAGAGATATGCGTCAATGAACCATTTAGTATTCTTGGGCCTCCCACATTACATAACATGGGGTATGTTGAAACTCCAGCTGGCCAATGGGTTAAAAATGAGTATATTAGTGTTACACAAGTGGAAAATGAAGAGCAAGACCCTATAGATATACTGCACCTCAAGGAGAACCCCTTAGCACACCTTTTGATACTCAAGGTGCCCTAGAGATGCTCTTGCTTCAGATGAACAGCCTATACTTGGTGGTTGGCAATATGAGCACTAGATTGGAGTCCATGAAGGAAACTCAAAATGAACTTGTGGCACAAGTCCGGCATCTTTGAGCTGATATTGAGCATATGAGGTCTACTCCTCAGCACATGGGATAGTTTTCGCATTACTCTCCTCATCCACCTCTATCTCTTCATTCTCTACCTCTACCTCAATGAAGCCTTCTTACTACCATCTCTTATGTTTTCTCACATTTTTTTTATATTTTGTAAATATAACTTTGCATTATGGTTTGTAGACTTTGATCTTTATATTAATGCAACTTATCTTTTATTCTCTTATGGCTTGTGGCATTGTTGTGTGGTTTCATGTTTGACATGACCTTAGGTGGCCTTGAATTGCTTATTCCCTCATTTTGATTTGCTTCATTTAGTATTTTTGCTATGACAACAAGGGGGAGGAATATTGGTATGAAAATTTGATGATGTTTTGATATTGATAATGATGTTTTGATATTGATGATATATTGATGGTTATGGTGATATTACTCTTGTCTAGTTGCCTTAAATCTTATGCCTAAATTCAAGGAGAGTTTACCTTTCATAAGTTCAGGGGGAGCTTCTTTTCAAAAGAAAAAATGTTTTTGATGCAAATTTTTCATTTGGTTTTGTCATATAAAAAAAGGGGATATTGTTGGCCTTGAATTGATTAAGAGTTTTGATTTGACAAAATAAAAATTTTCTAAATTTGTTTCAATCTTGTCTAAGCTTAAATTGAACATTTTTTCACCCTTCTATTTTGCCAAAATTTATTTGAGAACCAAAACAACTCAAATTCTCAGAACAAAACATGATTTATACAAGTTTTGATAGAAGGGATCAATCCCCACATGGAAGGGATCGATCCCTTCCATTACTAGATCAATCCCCTAGCAAAAGAGATCGATCTTGTTTTCAACTAGAACTGAAAGTTCTTAAGATTTGGAAAAAATTGATCGATCCCCTCCCTGCAGGGATCGATTGGTTAGCAGAATGGATTGATCCTCTTATTCAAGGGATCGATCATTTTTTCATACATAATGCTTTCCTCGTATAATTTTTCAGGAAAGAGATCGATCCCATCACATAGAGGATTGATCACCAAAGGTAAGGGATTGATCCCCTCTTATAGGGATCAATTGATTATTCAAACAGAATATCCACCAAGTCTAAAAACCTAGAAAAAAGATCGATCACCCCACATAGGGGATTGATCACCCCACATGAATAGATCGATCCCTTTAAGCAAAGGATTGATCAGGTAAGGTAAAATAGGTACAAAATCGAGCTTTCTCAAACATACACCAATCGATCCCCTAAGGGAGGGGATCGATCCCTTGAAGGCCTAAAACTCCCAACGGCTATTTTTTATCCAAAATTTCTATAGGTTTGAAGCATTAAATGTAATCTAACGACTCTAAACTGCTTCCTAACTATAAATCAAGTATTCTACTGCAGACCAAGATACAATAAGACTCAAGAAACTTATTGCTATTCACCTAAAAGTTGCTCAAGCATTCAGAGCTGTTAAAAGAGAAAAAAGTGCAGAATTCATATCAATCTTTCTCTACTTTCTTATCTATGCCTTTGTGTACTTCAACTTAGCAAACACTCAACCTTTGTGAGGTTCTTAAAGTTTGCCAAACACTTCTAAATTTCTGTATTGTGAGTGTGTAAGCTTAAGGGGGAGGATAACCCTTAAGAGTGTATGTTGTAGAGTTTATAAAGCTTTGTGAAAGCTTGTGTGTAATCTTTATCTAATAGTGGACTGAACTCCTTAGCAAGAGAGGCTAAGGGAGAGGATGGATGTGCCTAAAAAAGGATCAAACCTCTATAAATCTTGGTGTTAAATTCTCTAACCCTATCTCTTGTTTATATTAATCTATTGTGCTAATTTAATTTGATAATTTATGGTTATTAAATATTATCTTTGAAAATTTTATTAATACCAATTCACCTCCCCTCTTGGTTTATTTCGATGCTATTTTTGGTGGGTGCAAAATTGATAGAAAAAGCATTTTTGGTACTTGTCAATTTGGAAATATGCTCATATCATGGTTTTTCAAGAAACAAAATAGTGTTGCTCAATCTACAACCAAAGCTCAATATGTAGCAGTTGAAAGTTGTTGTGCCCAGGTTTTGTGGATTAAGCAACAATTGGAGGATTTTGGAATAACTATGGATCATATTCCCATTAAATGTGACAATACTAATGCTTTCAACCTCACTAAAAATCTAATTCAACACTCTAGAACCAAACATATTGAAATTAGGCATCATTTTATTAGAGATCATGTTCAAAAGGGTGACACTGTACTTGAATATGTTGACACCTTGCATCAACTAGCTGATATATTCATAAAACCTCTTGAGAAGGATAGATTTTATGCAATTAGAGGTGAACTTGGCATGATGAATGTTCCTTGAAGTGAATTTCTTGATGTTATGATGTATGGTGCACTTTTGATTGATTAAATTATGTTTTTTTGAATTTTCTTTGGTTTGTGCATGATTGTAAAATGCTTGTTTGAATGATCATATTGCATGGTTTTCAACATGCTACAGAAAAAACCAATCGATCCTCTTTGGAATGGATCAATTGGTTCTTCACCCCATAGCCAAAGTAAAAGGAAAACATAAGGAACCGATCGATCCCATTTGTATAAGATCGATTGGGTGTAAAGGCAGTAGCTAATTTCGTTAAACCCAGAAAGAACCGATTGATCCCCTCTTTGACAATATCGATCGGGTATTCAACTAGTAGCTAAAATGACTTGGAAAGGCGCAAAATCGATCGATCTTTCACTTCAATCGATCGATCAGGTTGTGAGTTTTAAGCATGATAAATTTGGGTCCTCACCTGTTTGATCGATCCTTTCATCTTTCCTCTCCTATTCATCTTCTTCCCTAACTTTTTCTCTCTACACCCTACATATTCCCACTCACTTCTCACCAAAAATTGACTATTTCTCTTGCAAATTTCTCTTGTAAACTCGCTACCCACTATTTCTTACTTATCAAACTCATTTTTCATGGCACCCAAAACCAAAGTCACAGCTGGACGATGAAACCCTCCAAGAGAGACTTCAAGCTCCACCATGAAGCCTTCTTTCAATCAAAATTTCAACAATCCCGAAGCCAAGGAGTGGTATGAGACACACTTTGCTCATCGAAAAGTAAAGCCTGGAAGGGTAATCTCATTAAACTTCTTTCAATCAATAGAGTTTCCCTATTTGCATACTTTTGAGTATTTTAGATAGATGCCTTACTTGTGTATGGAGAGTTGTTTATTCGAGAATCTAGTAAGAGTCTTCTATAGTAATGCTAGTTATGCTCAAATTGAAGGAACAAATAGGCATTACCTTGATAGGTTCAAAACATACGTAATGGGGAAAGAAATCTTAGTTACAAAACAAGTGCTAGCTGAGGCCTTTGCATTAGCTAATGAAAGGGAGACAAATACTAGATGTGATATGGTGCAACTAGCTCAAGATATTTTAGGAATCATAATTTATAGGTTACTCCCACACAAGCCTCTAGGTTACCCATGCATGATCGGTTGCTACACCTCATTGTAACCCATGTGTTAGCCCATTTAGGACACAATACTCCACCATTAGAAAATAAGATTATTGGTGGATGTACAAGATCAAGCATGAATAGAAACTAAATTTGGTACACTTCATTTTTAGTGACATGATGAGGATTATCCAAAATAGAGATGTTACTCTGGTATATGGGTATGCTATAAGCAATCTTTTGAGACATGTTGAAGTAAACACTAGAGACGATAGAGAGATGCGCGTCAATGACCCATTTAGTATTCTTGGGCCTCCCACATTGCATAGTATAAGGTATGTTGAAACTCCAAGTGGCCAATGGGTTAAAAATGGGATATTGGTGTTGCACAAGAGGAAGAGGAAGAGTAAACACTATAGATATGCCTGCACCTCAAAGAGAATCCCCTAGCACACCTTTTGATACTCAAGGTGCCCTAAAAATGCTCTTGCTTCAGATGAACAGCATGCACTCGGTGGTTGGCACTATAAGCACTAGATTGGAGTCCATGGAAGAAACTTAAAATGAACTTGTGGCACAAGTCTGACATCTTCGAGCTGATATTGAGCATATGAAGTCTACTTCTCATCACATGGGATAATCTTTGCATTACTCTTCTTCTCCACCTCCATCTCCTTATTTTCCACCTCCACATCAATGAAGCCTTCTTACTACCATCTCTTATGTTTTCCCATATTTTTTTTATATTTTGTAAATATAACTTTGCATTATGGTTTGTAGACTTTGATTTTTATATTAATGCAACGTATCTTTTATTCTCTTGTGGCTTGTGGCATTTTTGTGTGGTTTCATGTTTGACATGACCTTGGGTGGCCTTAAATTGCTTATTCCCTCATTTTGATTTGCTTCATTTAGTATTTTTGCTATGATAAAAAGGAGAGGAATATTGGTATGAGAATTTGATGATGTTTTGATATTGATAATGATGCTTTGATATTGATGTTATATTGATGGTTATGGTGATATTACTCTTGTCTAGTTGCCTTAAATCTTATGCCTAAATTTAGGGGGAGTTTGCCTTTTATAAGTTCAGGGGGAGCTTCTTTTCAAAAGGAAAAATGTTTTTGATGCAAAATTTTCATTTGGTTTTGTCATATCAAAAAATGAGAGATTGTTGGCCATGAATTGATTAAGAGTTTTGATTTGACAAAATAAAAATTTGCCAAACTTATTTCAATCTTGTCTAAGCTTAAATTGAACATTTTTTCACTTTTCTATCTTATTGAAATTCATTTGAGAACCAAAACAACTCAAATTCTTAGAACAAGATATGATTTATGTAAGTTTTGATAGAAAAGATCGATCCCCTTAAGGAAGGGATCGATCCCCTCAAGGAAGGGATCGATCCCCTCCATTACCAGATTAATTCCTTAGCAAAAGGGATCGATCCTATTTTCAACCAGAATCGAAAGTTCTCAAGATTTGGCAAAAACTGATCGATCCCCTCCCTATAGCAATCGATTGGTTAGCAGAATGGATCGATCTCCTCATTCAAGGGATCGATCACTTTTTCATACAGAATGCTTTCTTCATGTAATTTTTTAGAAAATGGATCGATCCCTTCACATAGGGAATCGATCAACTAAGGCAAAAGATCGATCCCTTCTTAAAGGGATCGATCGATTGTTCAAACAGAATGTCCCCTAAGTGTGAAAACCCAGAAAAGGGATTAATCCCCTCACATAGAAGATCGATCACCTAAAAGAATAGATCAATCCGCTCAAGTAAGGGATCGATCGAGTAAGGCAAAATAGGCATAAAATTGGGCTTTCTCAAACATGAACCAATCGATCCCCTAGGGGAGGGGATCGATCCCTTGAAGGCCTGAAACTCCCAATGGCTATTTTTTGTCTAAAATTTATGTAAGTTTGAAGCATTAAATGCAATCCAACGACTCTCAACTACTTTCTAACTATAAATCAAGCATTCCACTGCAGACTAAAATACAACAAGAGTTAAGAAACTTATTGCTATTCACCTACCAAGCTGCTCAAGCATGTAGAGCTGTTAAAAGAGAAAAAGTGCAGAATTCATATCAATCTTTCTTTACTTTCTTATCTATGCCTTTGTGTACTTTAACTTAGCAAACACTCAACTTTTGTGAGGTTTTTAAAGTTTGTCAAACACTTCTAAATTTATGTATTGTGAGTGTGTAAGCTTAAGAGGGAGGATAACCCTTAAGAGTGTATGTTGTAGAGTTTGTAAAGCTTTGTGAAAGCTTGTGTGTAATCTTCATCTAATAGTGGATTAAACTCCTTAGCAAGAGAGGCTAAGAGAGAGGACGTAGGTGCCTAAGAAAAGATCGAACCTTTATAAATCTTGGTGTTAAATTCTCTAACCCTATCTCTTGTTTATATTCATCTATTGTGCTTATTTAATTTGATAATTTTTGGATATTGAATATTATCTTTGAAAATTTTATTAATAACAATTCACCATCTTCTTGGTTTATTCCAAGTCTTTAAGCTAACATACATCATAGAACAAATTTACCAAAAAACTTAAATTATCCAATTTTCTTAATATCATTTTTTTCTAGATGGTATTGATTTTATCCTTGGTGTGAAAATGAAGATTGTTACATTGAGACTTCATTTGATGTAGTAAGATGATATACTTTGAGCTTAAGCAGTAAAAAAATAAAAAAGAAAAAAAATTGATTGTAACATTATGCATATAAAATATTTAAAGGATTCCAAAATCAAAGAAAAAATCTACTCTTAAGAGTTTCTTTTCAATAGAGGTATCAATATTTGATATGATAAATGGTCATTTTTCATATTCCTTTCACAAAAAGAAAATATTCATTTGCTACCTCTTTTGAACCAATTGAATTCTTTTTGAAAAAATCACAACCAAAGATCACCCTCTACATTGGGAGGCGAGTATGAAAGGGGATTTATTTGAGAAAGTATTAGATCCAAAGTTAAGGGTAAGGAAAGAATGCCTACATTTAAAAGGCATGCTTTAAAATTTAGACAATTTGTCAAGATGTGGAAACATGAAGAAAAAAGAAAAAAGAAATGAAAGAAAAGAAAAAGATGAAAAAGCATGTTCTGAAAAGTGGAAAAGGCAAATGTCCTTAAGAAGAGAAATGATCCTTAGTTTGATTACCCTTAAACACATTTTTGGGCCTATTTATCTTTTCTTTTTGAACCTTAAACCCTAACTCGTGTTATGTCTTTTAAAAAGTCCATTTTGATAAAGTGGGGATATCTAAATTGAAGAGCTTTTCTTTAGGAAATCACCATCATTTTTGGATTTTGTATGAATGTTGAGTTTTCAAATGCATGATGGAATAGTCAAAAAAAAAAAAAGAAAGAAAAAAGAAGATTGAACGAAGCTTTAGGGTGAAAACCTTAAAGGATAGTCTAGAGCAAGTTTGAAAGCAACTCAAGCAAGTTTTGAGTTAAAATTTAAGCCTTTCTTTCTCTCCTAGAAGTTTTGAGCCATCACAAATAGTTTAGACATTTGTTCAAATGCCCCATATCAAGAATATAAATGAGTGCCAAAATGAATTATGTTTTAAAATAAAATCATTTTTCAAATTTAAAATTTTAGTTATGAGCTTAGATGAAGAAATATTGATTTTCTTTTATTATTCAATGACAAAGTCTTTCCTAATAGCTGAAATCTTGATATGCCAAACTATTTCATCCTTATGGAAATAATTTATTTTGGGTAGTATTCACTAGCTTTCAAGAGATTTAAATGTCATATGTTGATACATTTTGGTCATGGAAAAGTGATATGTGGGATAAATTTTAAGGTAGTTGATTGCCATTCTTTTGGAAGTTTATGAAAATTTTCAAATTTAAAGTGTTGCATATTTGAATCTTGATGGATGGGAGAAAATTGATTTTCAATTCAATATGACAAGTGATTTTTTTGGGGTAACAAAAATGCTTTTGTTTTGAAAATTGTTTTGCACTATTTGGTAAATATACAAGTCCTTGATAATTGCATCTATGTAATTGTTTGGATATATGTGTGCATCATTTGAGGAATTTGTAAGTTGATAATTGATTGGACCATGCATTTACATTATTTGGTGAATAAGCCATTGTTTTAAATATTGCATTTGTATCATTGTTTGTTTGTACCATGCATCTGTGTTATTTAATGAGTATCTAAATCATTGTTTGAACATTGCATTTGCATCATAGTTGAGGCATGCATTAGCATCATGTAGTGAACTTTTGAATCATGGTATGGCATCTGCATTATTGCTTAGGACATGCATTTGCATCATTTAGAAAAGATTTGCATTAGCATACAAGATTTTGACTTTAATGGGAGAAAATGTTTGTTTTTTGAATCCTCGAATGAGGAAGATCTTTCGTGATGAGATTTTTTTTACTAGGAAAATTTTTCAAACTTTTAAAGTTATATAGCCTTTGTTTAAAAGAGCATTTCTTTTAAAAAATACTTATGATTTATAAGACCTCTGGGTATATAGACACTCAATTTTTTCTGATTTAATTCGATTTTGTTGGTTTTTTTTTTAAACTCAATTTGTATATTTTTATGTGAGCCAGTTTAAGCAAATATTTTTTCGAGCTCAATTTGCGCATTTTTTTAAGTTGATTTAAGCGTTAAATTAGATTGATTTGAATTTGTTCCGAACTAGTTATTTTTAATCTTATTTTATTATTACTATTATTATTATTTAGTATCAATTTAATTAATTGAAAAATTACAAAATATATATATACAAATAAATAATTAATTAGTTAAATATTGTTATTAGTACAATTAAAAAAAAGAGGAAACAAACAAAAAATAAAATAAAATAAAAGGAAGTGGCTGGCAGCCACTACTAATTATGGCCAAAACAGTGCACCGACCACTGCTCTTGCACACTAGGACTGACCCTTACAACACTCTGCCCATTACACGCCACAAAGCGCTAAACCGTTAGCTATTTCTTCTTGCAAGGAAATGAAAATTTTCAAAAGTAAAAATCAACAGAGGAACCACACACTAGCCTAGGCTCTAAACCAATTTCCTCGATCAAGACATACACCCAATTTCCCATCCAGGTTCTTATCACCTCACCAATATCCTCGATCCCCACCAGGCACCGAGGTCTTCTATTTCAACCCAACACCTACACACCCCAGATCACCAAGACCCATTCCAAGTCGACACCCACAACAGCCCTTCACAAAACCTTAACACTACCTTTCACACAACCCCAAATCGCTCCAACACCAAAAACCCCAAGCTACCATTCTCATCAGCCTAGGCCAGGCCCTTATGTCATGGGCCAAGACTCAAGCTCCAACTCATATGACTTCAAGACCTAGGAATGGACTCATCCAATGTCTTAGATCAACTTAACTATAATAGATCACACCAACTTGTGAGGTATTATCCGCTTTGTCCCCTAGCCTTATGGTTTTGTCCCATAAAAGACACCTCACAAGTTGAAGATGTTGTGAACCCTTATATCCCATGACCAACTTTAGTACATAGCCGATGTGGGATTCATGGCTTTTCCTTAAGACTATGACACTTGCACCATCACCAACCTCGTTAAAGTCTCTAATATAAACCCTTACTAGCTCCAGTTTCGCACTTACCAGAACCCAAGAACTAGCCCTATTCTCCACTCATTCCCTTACTAATCCACTAAAAAACCCACTATAAAAATGAATTTCCCACTGCCAGTTAACCACCTAACGCCAAAAAAAAAAAAATCAATCAACCTAGCATCGGGCAAGCCTTGCAAAACAAAACAAAAAAAAAGGTCAATTCCTTTTTTAAAAAAAATAAAAAAAAGGAAAAAAACCTCAAAAGTCATGAAAAAAGGGTGGCAGAGGTGACGTGAGTAGCAGCAGCTTCTTTTAGGCAATTGACAATGGTAGAAAGGGAGAGAAAGGAGAAGAGAACAACATATTGAAACCTTGGCCATATCGGACGATCAAAAACTATGGAAGAAAGATAATAAGTCATGTATTTAAGTTCAAATCTAGGGAAACTTAACAAGATTCACGAAAAATAGAGGTTGAAAATAGAAGAGGAGAAGAAGAAGAATCTATGGGTCTTTTCCAACAGTTGAAAGACTACTGGTCAATGATGGTAGCGGTGATAAGGCATGGCGGTAGTGATGACACAATGACACCGGAATCATTTTTTTTTTAGGGTGGTCCAAGTTTGTAAGGAGAAAAAGATTTTTTTTAAAAAATGGGTGATGAAATGATGTTAAAAAATGGGGAAGCTTTTATAAGCTAAAACAAAAGAGAGAGAAAAATAGTCAAACGGGTCAAACTGACCCGTGCCCACTAGTTCAACACCAACTATATCCATTGGGCCATTACTGAATTGGGCTGCAAACAAAGCCTAAGCCTCAGTCCACTTGTTTTGGACTCTTTCATTGAATTGGGTTTGAAACCCAAATTGTGGTAAATCCATTTTAGTTTATTTAGATTCTTACTTATTTATTATTTATTTATTTATTTATTTTGCATGCATATTTTTGAATGAGTCCATATTTAATTACTTTGAGTTGTTGATAATAAATTTATTTTTGGCAAAATGTATTAAATTGCTAAGATTTTAATTTTAATTTTATTTAGTGTAATTATATTATCTAATCATAAATATAATGCAAGTAAATTAATTAAATTTCAAATATTGCCTAGATGTTGGGGTATCTAAGAAATTCTTTTAAAAATTTGCACAAAAACCTTTTATGAAATAATCTATTCTCGAATACCGCCTAGATGTTAAGATATTTAGGAAATATTATTTCATTAAGAATTTTTATACATATCCACAACTCAAAATAAATTCGTTTTGGTAAGATAATAAATATAAAAAAATAAAAAATAATAGGATGAGATTTTAAATATAAAAAGTCGCACACAAAACTCTACCTAGAGGTTGAAGAGTCTAAGTAGTCTTTTTATATTTGAATATCCGATTTTTAAATTCAAATTTGATCTTTATTTGCATATGTTTAATTTTTTAAATTAATGTGCATATTTATAATGCATATATATATATGTTTGTTTATGTTTAATGTTAATTATATTATTTTTCACTTTACATAAAAAGTTTTCTTAATTTTTTTTTAGTTTTGAACAAATAAAATTAAAACAACATTTTAAGAAATATGATTATTAGTAGTCTGCTTAGATATTAGAGAGTCATCAATGATTGTCGTTTATAAAAAGTGTTATTTTATTATTTTAGAAGGAATGTTGTGATAAATCTTAAGTAAAAAGAATTATTTCAAATTATGCCTAGATGTTGGAGAATTTGGAATTAACTCTTTAATTTAAAGATTTCTTTGATATTTCCAAATAAAGAACTTTGCTAAAATTACTTTCTTTTTTTCAAAAAATAATAAAGAGAATTATTATTATTAAATTTCAAATCAAAATCATTTTATCTAATACAAAAAATAATGCATGATTAATTGGTACCAATTTATGAGCGTTATATAGGTGCTAATCATTCCTTACATATAATTAACTCTCGAACTCAATTTTGTTTTCACTGACCAAAATCGTATTTTTAATAAAGCTTTGAACCAATTTTATTGTTTTATTAAAAAAATAAAATTTTTGGATGGCCAATCCTCCTAAAAAAGATTGGTAGCGACTCCCATTGTTTTTTCATGATTTTTTAAACTTTTTACACCTAACGATCGAATTTCCAAACCAATACGTTTCGACAGCTTGGCGACTCTACTAGGAACGTTTTTGAAAGCCAAGCCAAAAATTGATCATGCGTTATCCGAATTGTTGAATTTTAATTCCCTTCATTTTAATTCTTTAAAAGAAAAAAACAAAAAATTGCATGTTAACATCCAACCTTGATTTTTTTATTCGTTTTTCTTTTATGTTGCTTAATTGATATATCGATTTGCACACTTTTGCATATTCACTTGCATGCAAGAGCTCTAGACCTGGACTATCTTCCTTTTAGGAAGAAGTAAAGTAGTTACGCTCTCGTGAGGTGATAAGCTTCATATTTGCTAGCGAAATACTTCCACTCAAATTGAACCCTTTTTCATTAGTAGCCTGTAATGGGTGAGGATTGAGAAGTCTTACTAGTCTATAACGGATGATGATGTAAAGAATAGTCTAGAAACCTTTAAACGTATAAATCCTAACCCAGCATATCGTAAGCCATAAAAAGCTCGCCTAAGGTAGAGCCCTACTGACCTTTTTATAGAAATAACCCAAATATGTATTACTATTTGAAAAAAGAAATAGATAATAAAAGAAAAACCTTTTCTTGAAAAAAGTAAATTTTTTCTTAACATGTAGTTCATTCATTTTCTAGTCATCCAAAATTTGCATTTTCAAAACTGTTTTAAAATAAAATGGAGAAAATTTTTAGCATTTTTCAAAAAAAAAAAAAAATTTCAAAAATAAAAGTTTTTCTTAAATTCTTCATTTATTGGCCATAAAAATTAATGAAATAGAAAAATCCCCAAATTCTGTGTGAAAAAAATGTGTTTTTGAATTTTTTTTCCTTTTTCAAAAAAAAATAAAAAATGAAAGAAAAAAAAAACTTTAAATTTGAATGTTGTTTCATCTTTCATATTTTCATGTGATCTTTTACATATATTTTTATCATGTTTAAAGAAAAAAAGAAATAATAGGGTAGTATATACGTCCTATCCCATACATCGTCATAGATAGTACATGCATCTCATTCGATGCACATCATAATAAGATAATGCATGCATTGCATCCCAATCACATCAATATATAATACATGCATCACATTTCATGAACATGTTGATAAATGCTCATACCTCTCATGCACATTTTAATAGATGGTGCATGCATTCCATCTCATACATGTTTTAAGGTGGTGTCAACCTCATTAGGCCAACACAACCCATGCATTGTATTTCAAGTAGACATATCTCATACACATAAAAGGTCCATGCATTCCGTATAAGTATGTTACATTAGTCATAGGTATATATCTCATGACTCATATAATATTTTATAACATTTCATATATATGGATTCATGAATGGTAGGGTTTTATAGAACATGCATTACATTTTATATCCCATCATCATTGTAACATAACATTACATTCCTTGCATGCACATTTATACATGAGGAAACTTTTACCATTTGGGGCCTGTACATATAAAAATCCATTGTCTTAGGCATATTTGCATTTCATGACATTTTTTTAAATCTTCATGTTTTCATAATCATGCTTTATGTGTCACATAAGTTAGAAATTTTTTTTGTGGAATTCATTCAATAAGGGTAATAACATAGAATTTTTTGCCTAAATGCTACAATAAAATGTCTAACTTGGTGAAAATTAGAATGGCAAAATAAGAAGATCAATTGGAAGCAAGGATTAGTATATCGAAGTTGAATCAAGAGAAATTTTGGCTCAAGTTTCAAGAGATGAAACAACAAATTGGTCAATTAATAGAAATGGTTAAAGGCATGGTAGGGTGGAGTTTGTTACTCTTTAAGAATCATTGTCACTTTAGATTCCATCAAATTAAAATCAACCAACTCCTATTGGTTCCAGCACTTTTCCTAAGTATACAAAAGCATTGGGTGATTCAAACAGTGACCAAAATTTAGGCGAGCTTAAGAAAGGAATGGGAAAATTTGCCACACAAATTACTAAACTCAAAAGTATGATTTTCAAGGTGGAGTCACCTTACTTCAAACAACCCTCACCAACCATCTCAATTCCAAACCTACATTTAATTCTTCTCATGACTATTTTCGATCTCCTTTTAAAATATCTAGGATTAGGCCTCCAAATTTCACGCAACCTTCGAGAATTTCACACTTGAATTCATGTCCACCACCTCACATTTCATAACTACTTGTTCAATATGTTATTCCATCACCACTTTCTAAACCCAATTTTTGACCTAGAGTTTTTCAATTCATTTCAAGATCAACTATACCATCATTTTTTCAATAAAGCAAACCAACCATAAAACAAAAAAATTCTCTCAAAACCAAAGAAAAAACCTCTATCGACCCAATAGTCATGTCCTACACAAAGTTATACCCACTACTTCTAGAAAACTACCTCATTGCCCTTATTTTACTGAACCTCGCAAATCACCTTTTTCCAAATGGTATGACCCTAATCCCTGATGTGAATACCATCTCGGCATTGCAAACCATTCTCTAAAAAACTGTATGATTTTGAAACATAGGGTACAAGGACTGATGAAAGTTGGATATTTAGGTTTTAATGCCAAAATGAAGCTAGTTTTTTATAGGATTCTTTCATCGATCGATGTTGAGATTACAAGTAGTGTTGTAAGTGGTAGTCAAACTGGCTAAGATGATAAATGAAAAGAAGAAGCCTTAAAGCAAATGGTCATACTTACTAGCAGTCATAGACCATTTTTTTTGGATTTTTTAGGTGAGGCAAAGGGGAGTAAAAGCTAGTCTAGCACTTTATGGTCCTTCTCCTAGTATTGTGCTTGATGTATAAACTTGGAACTTCAGGAAATAGAGGAAAAATTTTAAATTTTCTATGAATGGATGTATCTGTTTATGTTTCATTTTTAATAATGATGTGCCTAAAAGAGTTTGTGCAAAAGAATGAAGGTTGCAAATAAGCTTACACTGAACTTTTGAGGCAAAAGAATGTCTTTAAATAACTCGAATACAAGAGGGAATTTGAGCTTATCATCAATAATAATAAAATTGTACTTGCATATCATGCATCATTTGTTTGAATTCATTGTTTTCCATACCAGCTAGAAACAAGGAATAGTGATAGTGAATACATTTTTGTTAAAACTTCAAAGCAAAAATTTATTTTTGAAAGTTTTAATAATAGAATCCATGTCATGCATTTCTGACTTTTGGTAATTAATTAAAGATTCAAGGATAAAACAATCTAGGAAACAAGAGTAGTTAAATATGTGCACTTAGAACATTTGAGCCCATACTAGAATCTTGGAAAATGAAAATGCAACTCGAATAGATAGAATGGAAAGGGCCCAAAAAGAGATTAGGAAAACAGTTACAGGAATGCAACATAATAACAATAAATAGTTGGTAGAATAAAACATATGTTAGCAAGTTTGACAAAAGGAAAAGGAATTGTTAAAACTCATGGGGCAATGGAGGAAATAGTTGTTAAAGTGCTATTACGTCCACATGATTTCACACATCCATATGTTCAAGACCTTCATGTGTCTTAAGCATCTCCAGTAACTTATCAACCTTATATGGATAGTTTTGACAAGTTGCCTCCAATTCAAATAAATGCCAACCCCAAGCCTAGTCTTTATGACTTCATTGATGTGCCTAATCTAGATGATCCAAAAAAATGGGAACAACTAAAAAGGGTGTTGAATCCATCAGGATATATGGTAATGAAAGACAAATATGATTTGTTGGAAGAGAGACTAAAGGCAATTGAAGGCCATGATAAATATCAGAGTGTTAATGCTAATGAGTTTACTCTAGTGTCTGATCTTCTTATTCCATCAAAGTTTAAAGTTCAAGATTTTGAGAAGTATGATGGAATGAAATACCCTTTAACACACATTACCATGTACTATCGAAAGATGATAGGCCACACTTATGATGATAAGTTATTGATTCATTACTTTTAAGATAGTCTCACTGGGTCCGTAACAAGGTGGTATGCCCAACTAGACAGAAGTAAGATTTGCTCTTGGAATGATTTGGCTAGGGCCTTCCTAGCATAATACAAGTATATTGAAAATATGGCACCAGATAGGTTGTCCTTGTAGAATATAAAGAAAAGGGCAATTGAAACTTTTAAAGAATATACACATAGATGGAGAGACATGGTAGCCCAAGTACAACCACTTCTATCAAAAAAAGAAATCCCTATTCTATTTGTCAATTCCCTGAATACTCCCTATTATGAAAGAATGATTAAAAATATCTCCAAAGACTTTGTTGACATGATAATTACTAGGGAAATGATAGAAAATGCAATCAAGAATGTTAGGATTAAGTTTAATGATGCAACTGATGTTGAAAAAAGAAATACAATGAAAAAAAAAAAGAAGTGCAAGAAATCACGCCTGAGGGGCATTTACCCAAGAACTTTGTCCTATGCAATTTTGATCTTTTTCATCAACCCTACTTCTCGATCATAAGCAATATCTCTGAAAGCCCATATCTTTGCTAACCAAGCCAATATCTAATTTTTTTAGCAAGTCCTTATCCCTAAATGACTATTCACAATCTTGTCCTTACATTTAAGCCTACTACCTAAGCAATAAAAAAAAATGACCAAGAAAAACTTTCAATCCTTATTTCTAACATTTTGCCTTTGCTAATAGAAGGTTGATACCTGACTACTGTGCCTCTAAAAATAACACCTAATCCATTGGTAAGAAGTTATGATTCTAATGGCAAATGTGATTATCATATGGAGGCAATTGGTCATTCAATTAAAAAATACAAATAGTTAAAAAAAAGGTTAAGGATCTTATCAAGAGTGATATTTTTACTCCAAAACTAATGGAACAATAGAAGTCAACTCTGTCCAGTTGCAAAATGTGAAGAGTTGAAATGTGGAAGAAGGTTTTGAGTAATGAAAAATAAAGATAAGACGATTTTATTTTTGAACCTTTAACCTTTTGTGCATTACATGTGCATGGTGTCCTTAAGAGTTATTTAAATTAATTCTATTAAACTTTATTCTGAAAGAAATGAATGCTTTTGATTTTTCTATGAAATTGTATCTTTATGCATTTTTTTGAATAAAAAACTCACATAATTAATTTTTAAAATCATAAAATGAAAAGCAATTTGTAAAAAAAAAAAGGGAGAAAAGCACAAAAAAAAGATTCACAATAAAGTCTCATATAAGCAGTTTTCTAGATTAAATAAAAAATAGGTCTTTTAAAAAAGAAATATATAATTTTTTTTAATAGCAAGAATCTCGAAGTAATCGATGATTACTATAGAAAAAGAAAAAGCTCATCCAATATCTTGACACTTTTCCTTAACCACTCTTATGTTTCAACTTTTGTAAATAATTTCACTCACCAGTTATAATCCTTTAAAGGGGCATGAATTTTAACTTACATACCTTGTCATCATTTGATATATTAAGACCATAACATTTTCTTGAGCAATGAACAAAAGAGGCCAATTTTGAGAATTCATTTTGAATTTTGAAAACCAAGCAAGATACTATTTTAAGTTTTTAATTGGTAATTCAATGTGTGTCAAATTTTGCCAATATAATTGAACCATCCAAATTCTTTCGATGACCATAGACACCATAAATGTATGAACTTTTCTCAAGTAACCCTTGTTTCATATCTTAAGGCACATTGACTAAATGAAGCAAAATTCCTTCTCACCTAAATAATTTATTTCATGTATTAATACTTTTCCCTTCATTTTACCAAAATGTTAGACAGTATAAAACCAAAATGAGCCTTGTTATAGATTATGTGATCAAATTGGGATATCTCATACAACTTCATTTCACTATCATAAGAACCTTAAGTAGAAAAACAAGATAGGGCATCAGTTACACAAAAATAATTAATGGCAATAACATAAAAATAAAGAAAAAACACAAAAAAAACCCTTTCATCTCTTTTTTCAAATAACTTGCTCTTCTAACAAAGTGATCATATTTGAAAAAATGAATGGCCATATTTTTCTATCTTTCGTATACAGAAAAATTATCCACTTGCTACGTATTTGAGCCTGCTAAATTTTTTTATTCCAAAATAAACCCTGGCTAAGGATCGTCTTTTATATTATAGGGCAAAATAAGGATATCTTCAAGAGATCAACTTCAAGAAAAGTATTTGATATTGAGAGCATTTAACATACACATTGAAGATGAGAGCCCAGGGTAAAAAATGCATGAGGTTTCAATTAGAATATCAAGAATTCGAGAAAAAAAGAGTGATAAAGTTAAATCAAAGGTTTTCACAAAAAAATAAATGAAAAAAAAAATAAAAAACAAGAGAAAAAAAGAAAAAATAGCAAAGGAAAGAAAGACATGTACTTCAAAAATGAGAATCTAAGGTAAAAAAAATAGAAGGTGAATTAAGTTTTAGTTAGAATCTTAAAAAAATGGAGCAAAGAAAAAAAAGACATGTACCTTAGAGATAAAAATTTTAGAGCAAAAAATGAATAAAGTTTCAGTTAGAATTCTAAGTAAAACTTTAAGAAAAAAAATAATGAAGTTGAAGTTAGATGTTTCCAAAACAAAACAAAACAAAAACAAAACAAAAAGAAAAAGAAAAAGCAAATAAAGAAAGACATGCTCTTTAAATATAAGAGCTTGGGGCAAAAAGCGAATGAAGTAATAGTTAGAATTCCAAAGAAAAAAGGACAGAATTTGAGAAAAGAGAATGTTATAGTTGAAATCAGATATTTTAAAATAAAAAAAAAAGAAAAAAAATGAGTAAAGAAAGAAAGACATATGGCTTTTCATTCAAAGAATGCTCTGTAAGATCTTTTCTCAAATTATCCTCAATAATATATTTTTTTAGCTTATTTATCCATTCTTTCATAATCCTAAACCTTAGCCTACATTACATACCTTGAAAAGTCAATTCTAATCAAATGTAGACACTTGAGTTATAGTGCTATGTACTCTAAAATTTGTATAAACCTATTATTTTGGCAAGATTTTGCCAAGTTCTTTAGTGTTAGGAAATATAGCTTTAAAGTGAAAACTCAAAAAGGATAGTTTCGAGCTAGAACCATTCTTAAGGTCTCAAAAAAATTTTAGAGTTCCAAGGTTCTATCCGAAATAAAAAGTTGTTATTATAACCTTTTAAAGACATTGCATTTCACCAAATAGTGAAAAAAAAAAAAAAACCAGCCCTTTTTTCCCTTCCTAGATCTTTTTTTTAAAAAATAATGGTAAGTTTTGACACACATTAAAGTATCATGTTTTCAATGAAAGAAAAGTATTTTAGAAAATCATCTCTTTTATGAGCCTAAGAGTAATCTTTGCAACTCTCGTCAAGCCTACATTGAAATATGACCACCAGTGAAAAAAATTGAATTGTCAATCAACCCATCCACAAGCATTCCAAATAGTAATCATCAATTTTCAAGAAATTTGAAAGTCATGAGTTTTCAACTTTTCTCATTGATTGCGAAGATACTTTATGTAAGGCAATTTTATGATCACTTTTGAAAACTTCATAGAATATTTGAACATTTTGTATAAAATACTAAGATCATTATGGTGAAGAGTAAATATTGAAAATTTGAACAAAGATCCTTCAAAAAATAAAAGAAACAAAAAGAGTCTTTGCATTTGCATCACTTACAAAAAACATTTGCTCTGCATACATAAAAAAAATCGCATTTGTATCGATTACATGTGCATCATTAGAAAACCATTTACTTGCATGCTGCAAAAATAAAAAAAAAAATCTTCATATTCATATCACTTGTAAAAGATATTTGATCTGTATGTTACAAAAATAAAAAGACATTCACATTTGCATAACTTGTATTTGCATTTGTATATGCATCTTAGCCAAGGCATTCACATTTGCGCCATAAGAAAAACATTTGTATTTGCATCATGGTATATGCATCCTAGAAAAAGTATTTGTAGGGGCATATATATAAAAGGAACATTAGCATTTGCATTGTGAAAAAGTCACCTGTATTTGCATCAAGCATTTACATTCTTGCATTCATATCGACATTTGTATTCACATCATTTGATGGAAATAAACATTTGTATCATGATTGTATTTGTAACTCTGTAAATATTAGAAAAAGGAAAAGGAAAAAGGGGCAAAAAGAAAGAAAAAAAGTCTATCATGAAAAAATGAAAAAAAAAATAGTTTAACAAGAGATCAAAATATAAAAAAGGTTTAAAAAGTTGAAAGAAGAATTTTCTGTAAAAAACGAAGGGATTGTTGAAGAAATAAGAAGAAGAGATTTAAAACAAGATAAGACTTATGTCCAGTTAAGTTGGCACCCAGACATATTTCTAAGATCTCTAGGCACAATTTTTAAGACTTTCGAGCTAAATAATTTTGAATTTTCAAAGTTTCAATGCCTTTATTATATGAGGAGCATTCAAAGATTTTGAATCTTTAAGACCTCCGGGCACAAATTTTAAGACATTCAAGCAAAATATTTTAAATTTTCAAAGTTTCAATGCCTCTAATATATAAAGAGCATTCAAAGATTTTGAGATCTCTAAAACTCCAGACATTATCTCTAAGACCTTGGGGCACAATTTTTAAGACCCCCAAGCAAAACATTTTTAAAATTTTAAAGTTTCAATGCCTCTATTACGATAAGCATTTAAAGATTTTGAGATTTGTAAAATCTTCGGGCATAATCTCTAAGACCTTTGGGAAAAACATTTTAAAATTTTAAAGTTTCAATGCCTCTAATGTATGAGTAGCATTCAAAGATTTTAAGATCATTAAGATCATTAAGACCTCCGAGCACAATCTTTAAAACCTCCAGGCATAATCTCAAAGACCTCGGGTAGGATTCGTAAGTTTTTTTAGCTAACTCTGTTTTAATTTCAAAATTTTTAAGATTTCTAAGCATAATCTCTTGTTTTATTTCCAAAGATTATTGAGTTTTTGTTTAAACTTGTTTTCAATTTTCAAATTTATTAGTTAAAAATAAAATCAAAAAAACCAAAAAGCAAAAGCAAAAAGCAAAAAGCAAAAAGCAAAAAGCAAAAAGCAAAAAAAAGAAAAAAGAAAAGAAAAGAAAGAAAGGAAAGACTTTTGAAAGACTTTGAAATGTCAACTTCGAACAAAATTGTTATCTATGTCTTTGTCCTATTCCTAATTCTTAGTAATATGCAAAAAAAATTTTTTTTTTCAGACTTAATTTGCATGTTTTTATTTGAGTTGGTTTAAGCGAATTTTTTTCGAGCTCAATTTGCACATTTTTTTAGCTTATTTAAATGTTAAATCGGATTGATTTGAACTTGTTTCAAACTATTTATTTTTAATCTTATTTTGTTGTTACTATTATTATTATTTAGTATTAATTTAATTAATTAAAAAATTACAAATATATATATATATACAAACAATTAATTAATTAGTTAAATTATTGCTATTATTACAATTAAAAAAAGAGGAAACAAACAAAAAAAAAATAAAATAAAATAAGAAGAAGTGGTCGACAGCCCCTACCAATTTTGGCCACAATAGTGCACTAGCCACTGTCCTTGTGCACTAGGACCGGCCCTTACAGCACCCTGCCCATTACACACCATAAAGCGCCAAACCCTTAGCTATTTTTTCTTGTAAGGAAATAAAAAAAATTCAAAAATAAAAATCCATAAAAGAACCACACACTAGCCCAGGCTCCAACCCAATTTCCTTAATCAAGATACACACCCAATTTCCCATCCAAGTTCCTATCACCCTCACCAATACCCTTGGTCTCCACTAGGCACCAAGGCCTTCTACTTTAACCCTGCACCTATACACCCCAAACCCTAAGACCTGTTCCCAATCGACACCAACAACAACCCTTCATAGTACCTAAACACTACCTTTCACACAACCCTAAACTACTCTAACACTAGAAACCCTAAGCTACCACTCTCACTAGTCTAAGCAAAGCCCATGCACCAACCTCAACCTCGTCAAGCCCTTAGTACAGACCTTCACGAGCTCCAATCCGGCACCTACCAGAACCTAAGAACTAGCCTCGTTCTCTATTCATTCCTCTACTAATCCACTAAACAACCCATCAAAAAAATGACCTCCCACTACCAGCCAACCATCCAATGCACAAAATAAAAAAAACCAAACCATAAGTGAAAATAAAATAAAAAAACATTAGTCCTCACCATATCGATGAAGAACCCAATGTTGAGTAAGGCTTGCAAAACAAAACAAAAAAAAGGTAAGTTCAAGAAAATAAAAAATAAAAAGAAAGGGAAAATAACTTCATAAGCCATGAAAAAAGGTAACAAAAGCAGCGTGAGCGGTGATAGCTTCCCTTAAGCAATCGATAATGGTGGAAAGAAAGAAAAAGGAAATGAGAACGACACATTAAATTGAATAGTTGAAAACTATGAAAGAAAGATAAGAAGCCATGGACTTTGAATTTAGATCTAGGGAGACCCATCAAGATTCATGAAAAAACAGAGGCTGAAAATAGAAAAAGGAAAAGAAAAGGAATCTGTGGGTCTTTTTTGACAATTGAAAGACCATCGACAAATGATGGTAGTTGTGATGGGGCATAGCTGCGGCAGTGACGTAACAACACTAGATTTTTTTTTTTTTAAGGAGGTTTGGGTTTGTAAAGAGAAAAAAAATCTTTTTTTAAAAAAATGGATGATGAGATGATGTTAAAAAAAAAGAGGATGCTTTTATAAGCTAAAAAAAAAAAAACAAAAGAAAGAAGAATAGTCAAACGGGTCAAATCGACCCATGCCTACTAGTTCAACACCAATTATACCCATTGGGCCCACTACTGAATTGGGCTGTGAACAATGCTTCAACCTCAATTCACTTGCTTTGGACTTTTCCATTTAATTTGGTTTGAAACTTTGGTAAATCCATTTTAATTTCTTTAGTTTTTTACTTATTTATTTATTTATTAATTTTGCATGCATATTTTTGAATGAGTCCATATTTAATTATTTTGAGATGTTGATAATAAATTTATTTTTAGCAAAATGTATTAAATTGCTAAGATTTTAATTTTAATTTGATGTAGTGTAATTATATTTATCTAATCATAAATATAATGTAAGTAAATTGATTAAATTTTGAATACCACTTAGATGTTGAGCTATTTAGGAAATTTTTTTGAAATTTTGCATAAAAACCTTTTATGAAATAATATGTTCTCGAATACTACCTAGATGTTGGAATATTTAGGAAATATTATTGCATTAAGAATTTTCATACATATCCATGACTCAAAATAAATTCATTTTGTTAAAATAACAAATATAAAAATAAAAAATAATATGATGAGATTTTAAATATAAAAGGTCACACCCAAAACTCTGCCTAGAGGTTGAAAAGTCTAGGTGATTTTTTTATATTTGAAGATTCGATTCTGAATTCATATTTGATTTTCATTTGCATATGTTTCAGTTTTTTAAATTAATGTACTTATTTGTAATGCATATATATATATATATATATATATATGTTTGTTGATGTTTAATGGTAATTATATTATTTTTATTTTTTTACTACGTGAAAAGTTTTCTTAATTTTTTTTTTTTTTTTAGTTTTGAACAAATAAAATTAAAATAACATTTTGAGAAATATGATTGTTAGTACTTTGCCTAGATGTTGAAGAGTCATTAATGATTATCATTTATAAAAAGTGTTATTTTATTATTTTAGAAAGAATATTGTGATAAATCTTAAATGAAAAGAGTTAATTCAAATTCTGCCTTAATGTTAGAGAATTTGGAAGTAATTCTTTAATTTAAAGATTTCTTTGATATTTCTAAATAAAGAACTTTACTAATATTGCTTCCTTTATTTTCAAAATGTAATAAAGGGAATTATTATTAAATTTTAAATTGAAACTATTTTATCCAACATAAAAAATAATGCATGATTAATTGGTACCAATTTATGGGCATTGTGGGGATGCTAATCCTTCTCCACACATAATCGACTCTCGAACTCGATCTTATTTTCGCAGACCAAATCATCTCTTTAATAAAGTTTTAAATCCGTTTTATTGTTTTATTAAAAGGATAAAATTTTTAGGTGACCAATCACACTCTAAAAAATATTGGTGATGATTGCCCTTATTTTTTCATTTTTTAAAAATTTTTTTACGTCTAGCGATCGAGTTTCTGGACCAAAACGTTATAGCAAGACATAATCACTAAAGTTTTTTGAATAAGAATCTTTGAAAATTTGAATGTGAATCTTTAAAATTTTTGAATGAGAACCTTTGAAATTTTGGAAGTGAATTTTTAAAATTTTTTAAAAGAGAATTTTTGAAATTTTAGATGTAAATGCCTAAGTTTTTCAAATGAAAATCTTCAACATTCAAGCATAATCACTAAACTTTTTTGAATGAGAATTTTTGAAATTTTGGATATGAAATCATAAAGTTTTTGAATGAGAACATTTGAAATTTTGGATGTAAAGCACTAAAGCTTTTCAAATGTGAATCTTTAAATTTTAGATGCGAAACCCTAAAATTTTTCAGATGAGAATCTATGAAATTTTGATTGTGAAATATTAAAGTTTTTTAATGATAATTTTTGAAAATTTGGATGTGAATCTCTAAAATTTTTTGAATGTGAATCTTTGAAAAGTTAATGTGAATCCTTAAATTTTTTGAATGAAAATCTTTAACTTTTGAATGTGAATTTCTAAAATTTTCAAATAAGAATCTTTGAATTCTGGATGTGAGCCTTAAAACCTTTGATATGTATCAATGAATTTTTCAAATATGAAACTTTAAATTTTAAATGTAAATATTTGAATCTTGCATTTCAGTTTGTGAATCTTTACAATGACAAAGTTAAATTTCTTATGAATCCAAAAATTCTTTTGAAATTGAATTTCTTGTGAATCTGAGTTCTTGTGAATCTAAAAATTATTGTGAAACTAAATTTTTAAAAAATTTGTACAATCTTGTAAATATGAAATTCTTATGAAATTAAATTTCTTTTGAATTTAAAGTTCTTATGAACCTAAAGTTTTTACGAATCTTTTATTTTTACGAAACTAAAACTCTTACGAATATGAAGTTCTTATGAACCTGAAGTTGTTGCGAATTTGAAGTTCTAATGAATCTAAAAATATTACGAATCTGAAGTTCTTATGAATATAAAAATCTTGTGAATCTGAAACTCTTACGAATTTGAAGTTCTTACAAACCTGAAGTTCTTACGAATTTAAAAATCTTACGAATTTTTCATTCTTGCGAATATTAAAGTCTTACGAATCTTTAAAGTTTTGAAAATCTCAAAATTTTTATGAATTTGAAACCTAGACTTTTGAAATATTTACAAAACTTGAAATTTTTGTAAACATAAAAATTTTTACGAATTTTAAAATCATTATAAATGTTTTTTTGCAAATCTTGGAGTTTTAGAATATTTTAATTTTTATTATGAAACCTTAAAAATCTTTGAAATTTTGTAATAAACCCTTGAATTTTTAAATTGTGAAACTTTAGAATTCAAGTTAAAAGTTTAGTTTTTTTGGACTTGAATAAAATTAATGTCTTTTAATCTTTGTACAATTCTTCTTTAACAAAAATAAATCAAAGAGAGACAATTGTGAAGACTCCATTTTGTCCGAAAATTTTTTTGGAATAAAATAGACTTGATTAGGAAATTTTTGATCCAATAAGATTAAAAGTAAAAAAATTTTGATTTTGATTTTAATTTTAATTTTGATTTTTTTGTTTTAATTAGTTGAAAAAAAAGGAAAAAAAAATAAGAAAACCTAATGAAAATGAAATGAGAATTTTACAGGGAAATCTTGGATTCAATTTTTGAATTCAATTCTTGATTCTTAAGTCATTCAAAGAAAAATTAATTCATAATTAAATCACAAATTTAGAGAAAATTGATTTAGCATGAATTTCATTATAAATGGCAAAAAAATCTGTGATCAAAAGGGGGAGATTATTCATAGAAAATTCACGAAACAAACTCAGCCTCAAACCTCAGAAATTTTGGGTTCATCAATAAACCCAGGAAAACTGATTTTTGCAGCAAGAATTGAACCCACCTAAACCAAAAAAAAAAACAAGCATACACGAATAGCAATTCAATCCACAATCAGAGGCTAAAACAGCTAACAAAAGCATCAACAAGCAAATCACAGCCAAGGGCCTCATTTATCAGGCAACAAAAAGAAAAGACCAGAGAAGTCACAATGATTGGCGTCTTGTGGCTACGAAAGGAAGATCCGGCGACCGTTTTTTGGGCTTTTTATTTTTTATTATTTTTGTTAGAGATTGTAAGGAGAAGACAAACACCAAAAAAAAAAAAAAAAAGGATGAGCAGCTACAGAGGATAGTGGTAGCCGTTACCAACGTCGTGGCCAGAATTTCAGTTTGGCAGGAGGGACGGTATTGATGTTTTTGCAGAAATAGGACAGGAATTGGAACCAAGAGTCACAAGATTCCAAGGGACTTTTCTACCGGAGAAATTATTGGAAAAGTTGCAAGCAAGTGGTAATCACGCTTTGGCCCATTTTGCCTTCAATTATAGATCATTAGTTGGCCAAAAATCTTTCAATTCACTTGGCCCGTACGTGCTTTAGATTCCATTTGCTTTGGGTTTTAATTAGGGTTGGCATCGGGTCGGGTTCGGGGCGGGTTTTGCTTGCCCCGAACCCGACCCGACATAATGCTTAAAAAACCCGAACCCGACCCTACCCGAAAATTTTTTTTGTTTTTTCATACCCGAACCCGACCCGACCCGACCTTATATAACCCGTACCCGTACCCGACCCGAACCGAAATTAATAAAATATTATTTTTTTAAATATAAAATATTAATTTTTAAATATAAAATATTTAAAAATATCATTATATAAATATATATAATTAAAAAATTAAAAAATTAATTAAAAAAATTATTTATATATATATCGGGTCGGGTAGGGTCGGGTTTGCCTAAAACCCGACCCCGACCCGACCCCGACTTTGTCTTCATCCTACCCGACCCGACCCCGACCCGACCCCCGATTTTCAAAAGAAAAAACCGACCCTAAAAAATCGGGTCGGACCGGAACCCGTCGGGTCCGGATTTTTTTGCCTTCCCTAGTTTTAATCTAGAATTGGTAATTATTTTATACTTTTATTTATTTAATTTGTTTTTGTTAAATTTTAATTTAGTATTATTTTTTTGAATTAAGGGCAAATGAAACTTTACAACTTGGTTTTGAAATTATATCTTACCAAATTATTGGAGGATTTAAATCTTGAATTATGAATTCTATCAAACTATTAAAGAATTTCATAATTTTTTTGATAAAATAAAATTTTTTAATCCTAACAAATTATTGAAAGATTTTAATTTTAAATTAAGTTTTACCAAATTATTAGAGAATTTAATAAATTTTTTACAAAAACTAATAATAAAATCTTTAATCTTACCAAACTATTAGAGGATTTAAATTTTAAATTAAATCTTATCAAACTATTGAAAGATTTAATAAGTTTTCTTAAAATAAATTTTATAAATAATTTTCAAATAAAATCTCATCAAACTATTGGGAGATTTGCATAAAAATAAAATCTTACCAAACTATTGAAAGATTTTATTGATTAGTTTCAAATAAAATATATTAATGATCCGATGATAGAGCCTTTTCAGATTGGAATACTATTATTCATGAATACTCCTGAGATGAGAAAATTATCTTAAATTACTATCAAACTACTGGAGTAATTTTAGGATTAATATTTAATAATTAAATTTTGGGTAAAATTATAAAAATGTTTTAAGGCTTGTATAACTTGAAATCAAACTGGTACCATCTTTTGGATGAGCATTGTAATGGTGCTATAACATTCCTCATGTATAATCGCACTCCTAAACCTACATCGGATTTAGTATACTATAATTTACTAATTAAAAATACCTAAATTAATCTTAAAACTTCTCTTTAAGTGAGACAGATTAAGTTAGGAGGCCATCACACCTAAATAAAAAAGATTTGTAATAACTCTTTTAATTCATGTCTAACGATATGTCTACGAATTTATAAGTTATGACATCTATAGATAGTTCGTGTCTTAAGTGTAACAAACTTTTTCAATATCCTCAACCAAGGTAATATATTGATAATGTACATTTAAAAAGTTTTCACATTGTCCTAGTTGGTTGTTGTTGACATGGGTTTATAGATTTCATGTTTACGTAAATGTTCAAGATTTGAGTGGGTTTACAACCTTTCTCTTGTTTGATGATATTGTTTCCAACTTTTTAAAAGTCACTGCTGATAAATTGGTGTCTTTTAAAGCAAATGTAAAATATGTTTCATCTTTCTAATCTCTTAAAATTTTTATACTTATTTTTTTTAGTTCATTTGGTAAACCATTATTTATCTTTTTTAAAAGAAAGTACTAATGATTGTGTCTTATTTTCTGTGTTGAGTAATCTCATTAGATCTAATTTTGTTTTAGAATTAAGAACTGCATATCAAAGAGATTATGGCTATTTTGAGTACTATTAGAAAAATGAGATGACCTACAATTACATCTACTAATTTGGAAACTTTTGTAAGTTTATATATATTTTTAGTATAATTTTATGGATGATAATTGTTTAAATGTTTGTTCTTGGAGTGAAATGCTATATAGGAAACAAGTGTTTCTAATTCATTGATGATTGGTTCAACTATTAAGCATGTTAGTGAATGAGACATTTATGAAATGAACTCTACTTCTAATGGAATGGTGGATACCCAGTTACATGATGTTACTGTTGTTGAGCAAAGGGTCATGAAGAGAATGAGGTAATGGATTTCTTTCTTTATTACATATATTTTTTTAGAATTTATCGTGTTTGCTTATTTATTTTTTTCATGAAAAAATGATTGTTGATTCTACAACTTTGGACTATTCTCTTACTCTTAATGATGTTGACTTGAATGATGGATAAATTATTATTTATTTCATTATATTTTAAAACATTCTACTCTATTTTTTTTATAGTTTCATTTAGATATTTTAGATGTTTCTCTTACATTTGAGGATGCTTATTTGATTACTTAAATAATATATATATATATATATATATGGATAAATATCCGTGTATGTATGTACACTATATATAAGTTTTTTAAATTCTAAAAGTTTTTCTTTAAGAAAATTTATGTTCATATTGCTTTATTGTTTCTTTATACTTTCTAAATTTATACACTATTTAAATATTATTTTATTATCTTCAATTCTTTATTTTTTATTTTAATTATGATATGATTTTTATTTTTTATGTTTTAGTATAAAATATTTCTTATTTCAAGTGTTTAATTTGAATTAATTTTGTTAGATAAAAATTAAATTTTATAAGAAAAGAGATTCCCAATAATTGAGGAAAAATAAGCTCTTATTAAGTGACAATAAAGTATGAAAAAATTATTTATGATGACTTAAAACTATTCATAATGTTAAGAATATATATGTTAGACAACCAAAGGATTATAAAAAAGTAATAAAGAATAATAGGTAATCTAAAGTCTACTGAGTTTTATGTAATAAAATTAAGAAATTTAGGTTTATAATTTATGTAAATGAAATTTGATAACCAAACATCATTCCATTTAACTTGGCATTTAGGGATAGTTGAACCATAAGTCAAAAGAAAACAAAAAAAATTAATAATATATATGTTAGTTAAGCAAAAGTTTATAAAAAATTTAACAAATTAAGGTTTTAAGAAGTATAAACGCAAAAAAATCAAAAGTTAAGAGCTAATAAATGTTAGGTTACCAAAAGACTATTATATTTAATTTAAACTAAGCAAAAAAATTGATTTCTCTCAATATGCAATGAACTTGATATTTCACTGGAACTGTTTATTATTTTTATTATATCTTTTAAATTATTTTTTAAAAGGATAAAAACTTAATAGATCGTCAATCCCAATTTATATTAATATATTTAAATTAGTTACATAGAACTTAAATGATATAGGTTTATGAATGTGTACTCCTCTTTTGGCAAATGAGTGTGAAAATAACTTAGAAAACATTTAACTAAAAGAAAACAGTAATCAACATAAATTACTTGATAATAAATTTGTTACATATTTGAATTTATGCATCAAAGATTGACAAAAAAATATATATATAATTAAATATTAAATAATGAGACATCTTGTTTTATTTGTGTTATCTATTAAGCAATGAAACAAAATTTGGTAAATAATAAGATTACCAAGATAGTTGCTACTTAAATAATATGATTTACAATCTTATAGAATTCTAGTCGTGTAGCATAACTTGAACATGCAGTATAGTTCTCGAAATATGTAGCACAACATAAGAAATTTTTATTAAGTAAGAAAGAGGAAATTTAACAATATTGATCCTTTACTTCTAGCAAGTAAGATCTGTGTTTGTTTCGGGAGTTTTAACAATTTGAATGATAGAAGAAGTCATTGGATTGCCTATGTTCTTAAAGGCTAGTTTGGAATAATTTGTTTGTGCAAGATTATAATTGATTGTTAGTTTTGTCTAATTGAAGTTCAAAACTAGCATATCATCATCAACCTTTTTTAAAAAATAAAATAAAATAAAAATAGTTAATTGCAATGTAAATTTGTGAAGAACTCTTTTGAGTGAGTTAGTTTTCAAAAAAAAATTATTTGATTCTTTTATTTTCAAATAATGAAAAATATTTAATTATATTGTTATATTCAACATTTATTATTTTTATTATTTTTAGATATTGATGATTTGTCAACCTAAAAGCCTGTTTCAATGAGTAGCACCGAAGATAGTTTGGATTATAATTTTTATGTAAAAGACCTACAAGATAGTATATTTTATACTTGTCAAACATGAACATGTAATTTGGGTTGTTGTTCAATTCTAATGGATAACAATTTTTTTTCTATGAATAAATATCTCATCAGAATACTATGATCTTGATATGTCAATTTTTGAGTGTTCATTCTATAAGACAATTGTTTGGTATGAAGAGAGGGTAAATGTGGTTAACAAAATAAACAATTTGAAGTTCTCGATTGGTGGTCAGGATGGAAACATAAAGTTGCCATCAAAGAAGGAGGCTCCTGAACCCTTGAAAAGTTTATTGTATCCAAATGGTAGACCTTAATCAACAAAATTTACGTACAACATCAAAGGTTACAATAGTATCTTAGCATTTACATCTATGGGAGCAAACATAGACAATTCAATAAACAACACACTTGGTCCATACATATTTAGAATAAGTGGAAAAAATTATCATAGATTGGGATCCTTAGTGCCTTTGGATGGTCAAATGCTAAAATTCTCACAATTGTATGTTTATGATACCGAGAATGGAATTGTTAATAGAATGTGTACATTAAATGATGGAAAAGATATGAAGAACTTGGACTCTTACATAGTTGAGTTATTGTTGTGCACGTTTGATCCTAACAATCCTATTGTTCAAGTTTTTTGTATGGTTAGAGATCAGATTATTGAATTTGAATACTATAAATTTTTCTATTTGTTTGATTGGATCAAGAGTTAATGGAATGAGATCTTATAAAGTTCCATTGTTTTAAAAAATTACAGCACTTGTGGTGGGAGATTTTGGACATAGAGATAGTAGAAGAGACATCATCATAAAACATAGAAATGAAGGATTAAAAAGAATTCATGAACTCTATCCCTTTTTTGTTGCATATCAATATCCAATGTTGTTCCTTTTTGGTGAATATAGATTCCATCCAAAAATTTCTTATTATCATAATTGTCATAATGTATCAGGCCAGATATTCAATCGCTAGACATAATCATTTAAACTTATAAAACACATAAGAGTTGTCACCGATCTATTTTTTTAAGATGTGATTGATTATCTAAAATTTTATCTTTTTAATAAAATAATAAAATAAATTTATTAAAAAGATAATTTTGATCTTTGAAAATAAGATTTAGTTTGAGAGTCGATTACACATGAAAAATTATTATTACCCCGCAACATCCATAAAATTGGTATGAAGATGCAATACATTGAAGTATAGAAGCACAACTAATAGAGAAAATACGGAAGCAATGCAAAAAGGAAAAATAAACAAAGAAGTTTCCACGAGGAAAAAAGTTTCTGTTACTGTCATATATGGGCTTCTTTATTGCATTTTTTGGCTTCCTCTTGCTCTACCGACCAGTTTTTCTTTGGTTTCCCCTCACGCTTTTGCGTCTCTTTTTTTTTTTGTTTTTTTTGCTTTATGCTGCTTTATTTTCTTCTTTACATTTTTTTCTGGTTTATCTACTGCAGTCTGTTTTTGGTTAATGCCTCCAGTTCGCTGCTGCCACCTCTTCTGCCCACGCCTTTTATCTGGCTCCTTTCCTTTCCTCTACTGTCGGTTCTGGCTTTATGTCTCTTTTACTTTCCCTGCTTCTCGCTCCTCTTCAGCTTTTCATTTTCTTTTCTTCTTTTCTTCTTCTTTTTTTTTTTTTTTTTTGCTGTCACCGTCCTTCCTCCTTTCTGCCTCACGCCTTTCTTCTCTGCTCTATATATATAAATATATATATATGTATATATATATATATATTTTGCGTTTTCTCCTCCTCCCTTTCCTTTCTTTGTTCCTCTCTTTTTCTTGTTTCTCTGCTTCAGTTTTTTTTTCCTGTTTCTTTCTCTCTTTTTTTTTCTGCTTATATTTCTTCACCGTTTCCGGCTTCAGCTTTTAGTTTCCAACTTTGTTTAGCTATTTCTTTCTGCATTTTCTTGAATGCCCACTGCCAGGTTTTCTCTGCCTCCTTCAGCGTCTTCTGCTTTCCTTTTTTCGTTTCTCCTTCGTGCCAGTTTCCCACCAGTTTTTCTTCCCCTGCGTGCTCCCGTTTTTCTGCTCGCTACCTTCCCCACTCTTCCTTGGTTTGTTTCTTTCGGCTTCTTGCTGCGTGGTCTTCAGTTTTTTCTTCCCTGGGCTTTCAGTCAGTTTTTGTTTTTTTGTTTCACCTTCTCTTGCATAGTTTTTTCATCCTCCTGCCAAAAGCTTCCCCCTTCACCTTGCCAACCTTCCCTCTTTTCCTTGTTTTTCTGCTCCTCTCCTTTTTATTTTTTTTAGCCAAGCTTCCTTTACGTCTTCTACATTTCATCCACCCACGTTCCAACCGCATCATGCAGTTTTTTTTTTTTTTCATACAATTCCAAGTACGGTCTTGCTCAATTTTTTTAGCAGTTTTTCCTTATCTTCACGTGATTTTCATGTAGCCATTTCAGCCTCATTTTCAAGCCGAAACTACAATAATGAAGGAGAAAGAAAGACTAAAAGGATGTTCCTTACGATGATAGAGGTTTTATGCATATTTTATACATTTTAAAAGACTTGATGAATAGACTCTGTTTTTAGGTGGATAGTTATTTCAACAGTTCTTAGTGGATGCATATATAGTCATTAAAGAGGAACAACTAAGATGGATCATAATAATCGACCATAACTTAGATCGAAGATTTATAGCAATATTTCTGCTGCTATTGTTCAAGGTGACACTTTAGCTAGCTCAAAATTATCAAAATGCAATGGTAGTTTGTAGGTAGTTAGGTAATCAAGATCTTTTTATAACCTTTATAGCTAATTCAAAATTGCCATAGATAAATTATATGTTGAGCATGATCGGTAAACAACATCCAGAAGATCATCCAGATATAGTTTCTAGGGTTTTTAAATTAAAATTGAATCAAATGATGAATGTATTAATAAAAGAGAAACATTTTAGACATGGTTTAAGAGGTATATTTGTTTTTTGGTAATGTCATTTCTAACTTTATAATTTTTTAAACATTTTATGAATTGTTATTCTAATGTTTTTCTTGTAGTTGTATATATAATTGAGTTTTTTAAAAAAAAGGCAACCACATGATCATTTACTATTATGGTTGGAATCAATGAATAAAACTTCATCAGTTGAATATATTAACAAGTTTGTAGTAACTAAGATTCCTTCAAAAGAAGAATATCAAACTTGTTATAGTATTGTTTCATAATTCATGATGCATGGTCCTTACGGAAGTGTAAACAAAAATTGCCCATGTATGATTGAAGGAAAATGTAGCAAAAGGTATCAAAAAAATTTTCATTCAGGAACCAACATTGATGATGATGGCTATCTAGTATATAGAAGGCAAAATGACAAAAGAACTATAATCAACGGATGTGCAGTATTGGACAACGGGAAATAAATAAATATATATATATATATATATATTGAAATTTACTTAGCATATTTGTAGTTTAGTTAAATTATTCTTCTAACATTGTCTTTTATTCCTTATTTAACTTAAAAAAACAAGTCTATAATTCCATATAATCGAGACCTTTTGCTGAAATTTTAATCACACATCAATGTAGAATGATGTAACATGTCAAAAGCAATAAAGTACTTATTAAATACTTAACTAAGGCTTTGAAAGAGTGACAGCAGTTATTAAAGAGAACATAATTTCCAACTAGTCTTCAAGTAAAGAAGATATAATTAATATTGATGAAATAAAGATGTTTTTGGATTGTCTGTATCTTATGAATCTTGTCGGAGAATATTTAAATTTGACATACACTATCGATCTCCTTTAATTATGCGCTTATTTTTCACTTTTTCGAGGAACATTCCATTACATTAAAAAATTCAAATAACTTACCAAGTGTTTTACACTATCACGAAATTGAAAAATTATGTTCATAAAATGGATATTGGCAAATTCCAATAGTAAAGTTGCTTGTGGACTAACTTATGCTAAATTTCCAATAAGATTTGTTTGGGTTCCTAGAAAACGTGGACAAATTATTGGAAGAATTACTTATGCCTACCCAACTTCTAGTGAAAGGTATTATTTAAGAATTTTATTGAATATAGTGCGTGGACCAAAAAGTTTCACAAAAATAAGAATGGTTAATAATCATGTCTATAGTAATTTCAAACATGCTTGTTATGTGATGGGTTTAATAAGTGAAGACATGGAGTAGAATGATGTAATTAAAGAGGCAAGTTTTTGGGTTGCTAGAGGTTAATTATGTGAATTATTTGTTACAATTTTGATTTTTGTGATGTTACTAATATTTTGCTTTTTTAGGAAACAAATTGGCAAATACTTTTTAATGACATTTTGTGTATAAAAAGAAGACTTTTCAATCATCTAGAACTTGTTCTTTCAGATGGTCAATTGAAAAATTATTGTTTGATTTAAATTCAAATACTCTTGAATAAATATGGTAAATCTTTATCTGATTATGATGGTTGCCAGAACCAGAAGAAAGTCTATTATCTGTTATAAGGAATAAATTGATTGTAGAAGAACTTAGTTATAATGTACAAGAATAATTGGAAGAGCATGACAGAGATTGGTGATCTTAGAATGTGGATCAACGAAAGGTTTATGATTCTATTATTCACGCTGCAATGAATATTACAGGATGTATTTTCTTTGTATATGGTCATGGAACCATAAGAAAAACATTTTTGTACAAAATAATAAGTGAAAAATTAAGATCACATAGAAAAATTGCATTAGCCATAACTTCTTTAGGTACTCTTTTATTAAAAATTCAATAACCTTGATGCAATTTAGTACTTAATTATTGTTTTACATGTTTATATTGGTTTTCTTAAATGTTAATTCTCATTTTTCTTTTTTTTTAAGAATTGCATTTTTATTGTTACCAAGTGGTAGAATAGTATATAGCCGATTTAATATTCCATTGGATATTTTTAAAAATAGTACATATGGAATAAAGCAAAATACAAACATTGCTCATTTATTGTCTGAAATATGTCTTGTTCTTTGGGATGGGCCTCAATGATGCAAAGATTTTATTTTTGAAGCCTTTGACAAAACACTTGGAGCCATTATTGGATTCAAAGATGAAAGTGCAAAAATAAACCCTTTGGTAGAAAGACAATGCCTCTTAGAAGTGACTTCAGGCAAATGTTTCATGTTATCCCAAAAGGTAAGCATCAAGAAGTGGTAAAGTTTTGTATTAATAGATCATACTTATGAAAAAATTGCACTATGTTTACTTTGAAAACTAGTATACGAGTATCAAATAATGATAATAATTGCAATATAGATGAAGAGAATTTTAGATTCAATCGTTGGTTACTAAGCATTTGAGAAGGCAAAGTACAAGTAATTTGTAGAGATGAAGAACTTGATCTGTGTTGGATTGAAATTCCAAAAGAATTTATTGTCAACACGAAAGGAAAATCAATAAATGCAATAATTAATGCTACTTATCTAGATTTTTGTGAGAGACAAAATAATGAAAACTACCTTTTTGAAATGGTGATTCTCACTCCTCTTAATGAACCACATATGAGATTAATGAACGTGTGATAAATTTATTTGAAGGTGAAATGAGAATTTACAAAATCAGTGACGAGATATGCGAGAGTTTTATGGAAAATACAAAACAAAATGATATGTATCCAATTGAGTTCCTTGATAGTTTGGATTTCCCTGGTATGCCTTGTCATTTGTTAAAGTTGAAGACTGGTATACCTATTATGCTGTTAAGAAATGTGAATCCAAGCTTAGGAATGTGTAATGGTCGGTTGATTATTATTTAACTGGGCGATTGAATGGTTGAAGGTAAAATAATGTTTGGTACCAATATAAGATCCAAAGTATTGATTTCAAGGATATTGATGACTTTTTAACAAACAAGATGGCCATTTGTTCTAAAACAAAGACAGTATCCATTAAAGCCAAGTTATGTAATGACAATTAATAAAAGTCAAAGGACAATCATTGAAATATATTGGTCTATATTTGCCGAAACCAGTTTTCAGTCATGGTAAATTATATGTGGCCCTTTCTCGTGTGACATCATCATCATGGTTAAAAATTATAATTTTAAAAGACGATGATAGGTTTATATATCATACAAAAAGCATTACGTACGAAGAGATTTTTTATGATATATTTTCATAGATAGCTTAGTTTAACATTTTTATGTTCTAGTTTCATGTACTAAAAAAATTATTATACTTATGTTGGTACAAATCTTGAAACCATATTGTCAATTTTCCATGCACATTTGTTGTGATGATTTTATTTGCATGATTTTATGATATAAAATTAAATGTGCAAAGCACGAAAATAAAAACCTAGTTATATATATAAAGTATTAATGAAAGTAGTGTTATGTTTTTGTATTTTATTTTTAATAATTTTATTGCAATTAATTTCAAATGTGAAATTACCAATTCTGCTAAAAAGTTATGTTCCTTTTTAAATATGATAAATAAAGTTATCGCTTTTATTTGTAGAAGCATGGTTAAAATATTAAAAAAAAGTTTTTGAATTATTTTATTTTTTAAAATATTTTTTTATTTGTATTTAAATAAGCATTTATTTTTAAATAAAAGATTGATTTATATTAAGAACTTATTTAATTACAAATTAAAAGTTAAGGGTTTATTTGAATAAAATTAAAAATTAATAACTTATTTAGGAACAAATTAAAAATCAAGTATTTATTTAAGTACAAAAAAAATATAAAGATTTATCTAAATAAAATATAAATTTTAAGTTTTTATTATTTTATCCTCAAACCATAGATAAAAGTAAAAAGTCAGTTAACAGCCATATAATAACAATAATAAGAAGGTGTGAGCATAAATGATAAATGGATGGGCTGGATTGAGTTTGTTTATATTATTTCGAGTAAAAAAAAATTAGGTTATTTTGAGTTTAACTCCAAGACAAATCTGAGTCATTTTGAACTTAGATTATTTTGAATTAAATTAATTTAGATTTAGGTAAATTCGTTTTTGAATGATTTTGATTTCTCATTATTTCAATTTTTTATTATTCAGATTTGACTTTCAAATCATTCAAATTTAACACTTCAATTATTCATGTTCAATTTGCTAACTTCTAAAATCAAATAAATATAATTAAATTATATGAAAATTAAAATATCAAATTAAATAATTTAAAAATCAGTAATTTGCTAATAATATGAAATTAAATTATGTTAAATATAAAATTAATTTTGTTTATGATAAAAATAATAATAAATTTTTATTAATTGATATTTAGTTTTATTTTCAATATTTCGTATATTAATTTATTATTAGATATTCATATTGCTATTTCATAAAACCATTCACATTAATTATTAATTATTAATTTTAATTGGGTGATTTTGTGTGTTATAATTAATTTTATTGACTTTTTTAAAATGATTTTCACTGACTTATTATTAATTTTTTAATGTTTATGTATTTTAAGTTAAATGTATGTTGTAGAACGTACATAAATAATGGGTCGACTAAGAGTTTCAAATGGCCACCCATTGGAAAAGGCCTTAATTTTTTTAAAGTAATAAATAGTAAAAATAAAATATTTTTTTAAACTTGTAACTTAAACTAATAAATTAGAAGAAAATCTCATAACAATTATATCCAAATCTTTGGATAAGACTTATAAGATTAATTAGTATAACTGATACTTATTTAAGAGCAAAAATAAAAAAACTTAAGTTTTTAGTTTTAAATTTTATTATTTATGGGTTTGATTGTATAATTATATTTTAATTTATTTTAACTTGTTAATTGATTATTTAATGATATATTATATATTCATATAATAGTAAATTTTTTTATTCTTATAATTTTTTTAAAAAAATAAAAGTAAAAATTAAAAAAAAAAACGCACGAAACACGCAAAACAGTTTTTAATACCAAAAAGATTGTAAAATATGTTTTTAATATAACCCATATTTAAGTAGTGTCCAAACAAATAACGTCAAACCTGTCCAAACAAATAACGCCAAACCTGCTATAGACATGAACCCTAAGATAAGACAAACGCAAACCTAACACATATTCAAACAACATTTCTTTAACTTTACAAAATCTGAATGAGGCACGTGATTGCAATATATAATAGACATATATAATATTTAAAGGGAAAAAGTGAGAATATAGGTCCTACGACGATTCATTATTTTATTACCTTTAAATATTGTACCCAACTCCTTGATTTTGCTATGAATGGATAAGATTGTTCTTGAGAAATTAATATATATGCGTCGCACCAACACACATAAATAATAAAATAAACTCAAAATAAAAATAAAAATATATAAATATATTCAATTCAACTCAAAATAATTTATTTTAAATTTAATTTATTAACAAATAAAATTTTATAATCATAAGATTTTTAAAATGAAAAAAGTTATCAAAAATGTTTTACTCAAAATTTTATCATAAACTCAATCACACTTTTTTAATAAGTTATTCACTTAGTTATTTTCTTGGTGTTTAATTATATGAGATTATCAAATTAAAACTAAAGCATCTTATCATAGGGGTGAAACCTTTTATAACTTTATTAAACTCTCGATATAAGATATAAGATAAACTCAAACTCTTATATCTTTACTTAACTTTCGATGTAGGATTAAGAGATTCAAGCTAAATCTTAACAAATCTTCATTTTAACTTGAATCTCCAAACACTTCAACAGTATCTGCAAAGCTAATACGTTTGTTTTTTTTTTCTTTTATCACATGAATCCTAGCAATTGAGCTTCCATCAAGAATATACAATTGATTTTTACCATATTCCCTTATATAATCACACTATCATTTTTGTATATTTTTAACCAATAATTACTACCATAGTATATGTACCCCAAAGAAGTTAACTCACCTAAAACAATCAAATTGTAGCTACAATTTAGTATATACTTTACATGACAAAATGTCCTAATAATACCATTATGAGATTTATGACAAACACTACCAATGCCTTGAATATGCACCTTTTCATTGTTGGTAATCACAATATCTCCATACTTTTCATTTTTTTCCAACTCTATAAAGTAACTCCTATCATTGCAAACATAGACTATAATAACTGAATCTAAAACCCAACATTTATCATCTTTCAAAGTCTGAGTCTCATCCATACGAGTCATCAAAATGATATCATTATCATCAATCACAATAACAGTAATATCACTATTTCTTTCATTTGATTTTTTCTCATCATTCGCCCTTTTGAAAGTAGCCATATCCTTTCTCAACTTTTTGTAGCACACTTGGATAGATCTTTTTTCATCACAATAATAATATTCTATGTCATCGTTATCTTTGTCTCGTGACTTGGATCTCTTTCTTGATCCATTAACCCTTTTTTGAGTCTTCCTTCGATTAGAACCCTCTACAACTAGTACATTCCCTCCAAGTGATGAGTTTTATGTTCCTATAAACCTTTCATTCTCACATAATAGGATAGTCACAGTATTCAACTTCAAAGTAGATCTATCTACCAACAAAGTATAAACTAAAGGTTTATAAGAGTTAGGCAAAGATGATAACAAAATTAAAGCTTTCTCTTTATCTTTTAACTCATCAACTGAAATTACTAGCAATTGAGAAGCCAATTTATTAAACTTATTCAGGTGATTATGAAGACTCGTACGTTGTTTTATCTTCAGAAAATATAGATTTATCTTCAAACATAATTTGTTAGTCAATGACTTTAAAGTATAAATACTCTCAACTTTATTCCATAAACTCTTCAGAGTACTCACAATCAATATGCTGTACTTTATCTCTAAAGCTAACGTTAATATAATAGTATTAAAAGCTTTCTTCTAAATTCTATTTCAATTACTGTCAGATATTCCATCAGGCTTACTACTCTCTAATACTTGATCCAACTCTTATTGTATTAATAGATCTTGAATCATACTTTGTCATAACATAAAATTACTCTTACCATCAAATAAAAGAATCTCAAACTTGGACATAGACATATTAGGCATACCTTTTTTAAACATTTTAAAATACTTGTTTCAAGATCTTTTGGGTCTACCTCTCTTCTTTTTTGAATCTTGCTTTGATACCACTTGTTGAGAATTAACACGCACATACAACACCAACACGCACAAACAATAGAGCAAGCTCAAAATAAAAATAAGAACACATAAATATATTCGGCTCAACTCAAAATGGCCTAATCCAAACACAATCCACTAACAAATAAATCTTTACAATTATGATACTTTTGGAATGAGAAAAGTCACCAAAAACTCCTTACTTAAAATTTAACCTAAAATTAATTACATCATTTTAATAGCCTACTCACTTAGCTATTCTCTTGGTGTCTAGTTTTTTAGCTTTACCAAACTAAAACCAAAGCATCTTATTTATAAAGGTGAAACCCTTTATAACTTTACTAAACTCTCGATATGGGATCCAAGAAAACCCAAACTCTTAAAATGTTAATCAAGTTTCGATATAGGATTAAGAGATTCAAGTTAAACCCCAACAATTATTGTGTGTGTTTTGTTGGGTTTGAAGGGGATGTGAAGTTTTAACAAGAGAGATTGTGATATTTTTAATCTCATATTGAAAGAATATAAGGATATGATATATATATAAATTTTAATTCATACCTGTGAGGTGTTTTTGATAGGATAAAATCGTAAAACTTTTTGATTAAAATGAACAATACCCCATAGGTTGGATATAGGTCTTCACAAATAATATTAAAGCGATTATAAGTTGACGAGAACTAAAGTGCTATATCGTGATAACAACCTTTAAAATCTCGAGAGAGTTAAGTGCTACACGATGAGTGCCATTTCTATAATTCCAACGTCTAATATAATCTTAATTATTATGGTTCTGTGTGTATGATTCTGTAATTGTGTGTATACTTTATATTGGACTTGATGGGGATATCAAGTTTTAATAGGCAGAGTTTGTAATACATCAATCTCACATCGAAGAATTCTGAGAATCTGCTATAATATATAAGTAAAAGCTTAAATCCAAACTTATGATGCATTTTTATGGGATAAAATCATAAGACCTTAGGGTCAAGACAAATAATATCTCAAAGATTGAATGTAGGTCTCTATATTATGTTAGGTGGAAAAAATTAATTTTTATTAATAGATTTAATGTTTGTATTAATTATTTATAAAATTAACATTTAATGCACTGATATTATATAAATGTTATACACTATCAATCAATATTATAATGATACTTAATTAATGAACAAAACTAAAAGTAATGTATATTTCAAAATAAAACTAAAAGTAGTTGTATTTTTAAAAATTAAAAATAATTATCAATAGTCACATGACATTATCATCATTTGACATGTTATATGGTATTATTGATGTGGTATTATAAATTTTAGAAAAAATAAATTTTATTAACATGATAATGTCATATGATACCTAATAGCTGACATGTTAATATCATGTCAACATACCATTAGAGACTAATAGGTAGATAGCAAAAAAACACTTAACCAAATTTTAGTGATTAAATCAAAAATTTTAATAAAAAGATGATCATTTGAAAAAATCATATTTGAACGATTAATAATATATTTCACCCTTATTTTTAATAAAAAATTTTTTTGGAACTTGCTCTAATAAATATTATTTAAATTCTGACATTAAGATTAAAAAAAAAGTATGGGTTGATTGGTGTAATCTAGTCAATTAAATTTCTAGTTATATAAATCAATTCAAAGGCCTTGAAAAAGGCTGTTTTTAAACTTTCTTCGTCTATGGTCCTACTTATAGTTGGTCTAACCCACACTTAAAGCATGGATCAAAAGCAGGAACATAGAAATTGATTATATGTCCAAAACAACTTAAAATTTAATCAATCCAAAATTGCTGCAAAATAGCAAAATGAACATTGTTCTTCTTCAAATTAACTCATTCAAGATTTGTAAAGTGTTAATTAGGATGTCCCTTCAAATTTTCTTTCCCTTGCCATGGTTGCCTGCAATGTCCACAAAAAAAAAAAAATCAAAACACATTGTTTCTAGTTAGTTAAAAAATTTAAATAATACAACCAACTTTAAGATGTGATGTTTACTAAATTTGTATCTAATTCTTAAGACCTTAATTTTTTATTTAATCTTTATATTACAATCTCTTTTGTAAAAAATTGGAAACATTAATTTTGTCTGCAAAATTATTACCATGTCAAATTTTCAGTATCTAATTGTGTTAAAGAAAATAAAAGGATGGAACTCTTTAATGAGAAAAAAAAATTATATCGAGGAGGAAATAAAGGTAAGAACCTGTTTTTCCCAGTTTGTCAAGAGCAAGCAAAATTGCTTGTATGGTAGTTCCCATTAATATTGATGTCGAAAATTAATGTTTGAGATGTGAAGATTAACTACAAGCAGAAAAACTAAAAAAAAAATAACTCACAAGGATTTGAATAATGGTTGTATATGATTATTAGATTAAAAAGGATAAAAGTACAGTACTAAAACTAGAAACTAAGGGATACAGAAATACACCCTAAGAATTCTAATCAAGCATAGAATAATAAAAGTTCACCACTCTAGGAAATCTACCTAAAAGATACAGAACTTAAAGAACAATATAAAAGATTGCTTAAGGATAAAGAAAATCTATTCTGCTTTCTATGAAAAATAATAGAAAATATATAGGGTAGGAATATCCTTTCAAGCATAAAAACTTTTAGATTGCATTGCTAGAATCATGCCTAAAATCATGGGATTTGTATGTGAAAATAATCTACCATTTACTTCTGCAGATTATATGATAATGAACCTGACCACAATCCTATCCATATTCATGCTCTTATTTTTCAGCTAGTGTGAACATAATTTCTTTATTTTGACCTACCTTATTTATGTATTTATTTAGTAGATTTGGACCAGAGATAAGCCCATCTTATTTTTGGATAAGTCTACTTTAGTCTTAGCCTAAGTTGTATGATGTACAAACATTCTAATGTCAATCTTTTTTGGTTGGAAAAGACTTGTCTTCAAGTCTGAACTAGTATTCTCTCCATGATAAGGAGACAAATCAGCAACATTGAAGGTGAAAGATACAAATCATCTTGTAGGCATTCTCCCCAATATGTTGGAGAACTCTAAATGAACTATCTGTTTTAGGTTGTAATTTGCCAAACTTTCCTAGAAGAAATCTTTTTTTTTTCAAGTTAATCCACACTAAATCACCTTCTTTAAACTTTACATGTTTTCAATGTTTGTTTGCTGTCTTTTTATATTTTTCATTCTATTGCAAAATCTTAATTTTGACTTGTTCATGCAATCGTTTGATATCCTTAGCTATTTTCTCTGCATCTCCACTAAATTATTGATTAGTACGGAGATGAACTAAATCTAGAGGATTGATTGGATTTTTACCATATACCACCTCAAAATGACTGCAATCAGTGGTTTGTTGAGTAAATAGTTGTAAACAAACTCTATTTGAGATAAAATAAGATCCCATTGCTTAATATTCTTTTTCACATAACTTTTTAAAAGGTTACCCAAGCTACGATTGGTTACCTCTATTTGACCATCTATTTGAAGATGATGAGAAAAACTATACTTGAGATTGGTGCCAAGCTTCCTCCAAATGGTGTGTCAAAAATGACTAAGAAACTTGAAATCCCGATAAGACACCATAGATCTAGAAACTCCATGTAACCCCATAATTTCCCTGAAATACAAATCAGAAACATGAGAAGCATATATAGTTTTGTTACAAGGAATAAAATGGACTATCTTGGAAAAATGATCCACAATCAACATGATAGAGTCTTTGTTCTTTTTAGTTCTAGGTAGTCCAACTATAAAGTCCAAACTAACATCTTCCCAAAGAGCATTAGGCATAGGCAGTGGAGTATACAATCTAGTGTTTTGATCATGACTCTTGGCAATGTGGCACACTCTATATCATTCAAGGTGTTTCATCACATCCTTCTTCATTCTTGGTCAATAAAACCTATCCTGCAAAAGAGCAAATGTCTTGTTCCTTTCAAAGTGTCCACCTAGTTCACCATCATGAACCTCGTTGAATAAAGCTTATCTTAAGGAACATGAGGGAATGCAAAGACTATTAACCTTGAAGAGATATCCATCATGCAATAAAAACTGGTTATGTGGTCTTTGTTTGCATTCTTCTTAAATTCGACCAATGTAAGGATCTGTCTCATAGAGCCTTTTGATCACATCAAATTCAATAACTTCAACAATCATAGTCTCTAATAAAGAATGCTTTTGACTCAAAGCATTTGCCACCACATTTTGAATTCTTGATTTGTGTTTGATAGTGAAGTTGTAGGCTTGAAAGAACTCCACCCAAGCTACATGACTCCAATGGAATAAAGCCCTATAATTGGCATAGAACTCTTTGTCATAGGTTGAATACTTTTTCTTGGCTTTATTAAGCTTTTCACTGAAAAATACTATAGGTTTTTCCCCTTGACTTAAAACCACACCTATTTTAGAATTGGATGCATCATATTCCACCTCAAACACTTGACTAAAGTCTAGTAGGGACAAGATGAGAGCTTCAGTGATCCTAGTCTTGATGACCTCAAAACTATGTTGGGTTTTTTTTATCTATTTAAAAGCTTCATTCTTCAAACATTCGATGATTGGAGCCACAATGGAGCTAAAACTCCTAATGAAGTGCTTATAAAAAGATGCAACACCATGGAAGCTGTGGATATCATGCAGAGATGCTGGTGTTGGCCAATTTAAAATTACCTTAACCTTTCTGAGATCTATCTTTATTCCTTCTTTTGACATCACAAACCCTAGAAACACAAGGTTGAAAGTAAAGAAACTGCACTATTTAAGGTTAGCATAAAGTTTTTGTTCCCTCAATATGCAAAATAATTGGTATAGATGATTCAAGTGTTGGTTTTCATCTTTGCTGTACACCAGAATATCATCAAAATATACTACTACATATCTGCCAATTCAAGGTTTAAGGATATGATTCATAAATCTTATGAAAGTACTAGGAGCATTGGATAAACTAAAAGGCATTACCATCAATTTATAGAGACCATCCCTTGTCTTGAAGGCTATTTTTCACTCATCTTTAGGCCTCATTCTAATTTGATGATAACCACTGTGTAGGTCTATCTTAGAGAAAATAATTGCTTCATGTAGTTGGTTTAGCAAGTTATCTAAGAGCGGAATAAGAAAGTGATAGTCAACTATGATTTTGTTGATTACCCTACTATCCACACAAATGCGCCACGATCCATCCTTTTTATGCAGCAAAAGGGCTGAGACTGCACAAGGGCTCATACTTTCACGCACCATTCTTTTTCTTACCAATTTTGCAATTTGGAGTTGTAACTCTGCATGCTATTTAAGACTCATCCTATAGGCTACCTTGTTGGGTAGAATAGCTCCTAGGATAAGGTCTATGCAGTGTTGAATGTTCTTCATCGGTGGTAGACCAGCTGGTAACTACTCCTAAACAAAATCTTAAAATTCTACCAATAATGGTTGTATCACTACAGGGGGCTTCTCATTTTTTTTATTTTCCTTAATCAACACTAATGCATACATAATACCACTCATTTTTTTTATTTTTTTTCAATAATTGGCATTGGTAAACAGGTTGCTTCTTTCCCTTTTGGTTGGTTTGGACATCACCATGGGCTTGGTTAGGCCTAGGATGATTTTGCATCCATCATTCACAAAATGTATAAATGTTACATTAACCATCATAAATAACCCTCTTATCATAATGCCAAGGTCTTCTGAGTAGTAAATGGCAAGCCTACATCTAAGCTACATCACACCACACTTTGTTCTTGTAATTCTTTCCTACAGAAAAAGAAACTAAACACCTTTTGCTAACTTTAATTTCATTCTCTTTTTGTGGGTAAGATAGCTTATATGGTTGGGGGTGATTTATTGCCTTAAGGCCTAATTTTTGCACCATAAAGGTAGAAACAACATTTTCAAAACTTCCACTATCAATTATAATATCACATACCTTCTCATGGGTAGTACACCGAGTATGAAACACATTTTTATGTAACCAATCTTTTTCATTAGCAAGTGTGATACTCAAGCTACATTGTATGACTAAGGATGCTCCACAATCACCATAGATTACCTCTTCCTTCTCTTTAAGGTTTTGATCATCTTTAACCAGCTTTTCTTTATTTTTCTTTTAAGTCTTTCTCTAATAGAGTAACAATCTTCTTGTTTGGGCATTCTGAGACAATGTGTCCAAGCCCTTGACATTTAAAACACCTTTTGGTTTGTGCACTAGATTGAAGCTTGCTTGTTAAGGTTTCATCTTTCTTTTGGGACTACTTTAGAATGGGCTTGGAAGAAAAAATAGTCTTGGATGAGCCACCTTTATTAATATAGCCTTCTCGGGACCCAAATCTCAAGTTGCTACCATAAGCCTCATTTTGTTGTCTCTCTACCTTAAGGGCAAGTTTGCATATATCATTGAAAGTCCAATAGGGTTGTATCGACACCACATTAGCTATCTCAATCTTTAATCTTCTAAGATACTGAGCAATAGTTTGCTCCTTCTATTTCACCAATTCACATTTTAACATGAGGTGGTCAAACTCAGTCGTATGCTCCTCCACTAAGAGATCTCTTTGCTTCAAGTTATGAAACCTAAGGAAGACATCTTGCTGAAAGTTGTTTGAGAGATACTTTCTCTTCAACTTTCTTTTCATCTTCTCTCAAATTGTAATTTTTCTCCTACCTTTTCTTTTCCTTTGCTTCTTCAGATTTTCCTACCAAAAAGATGCATGCTTTCTGAGTTTGATGGCCACTAACTTTGCCTTATGATGTTTAAGGGCATTATGGTATTCAAATATGCGTTCCACCATGTGTAGCCAATCTAAGAATTCTTCAGGTTGCATCTTCCTCTCAAACTCAGGAATCTCTATCTTCGGATTGAATATGCTAGGTTGAAGTTAGTTTCTACGTAAATAGTCTCTAACTTGCCATGGGTGAGATAGGGTACTATCATTAAATCGCTATTGTTTCCATGGTATGGATTGGTTTCTCCTTCACCTTTTTCGGTCCTCCTTCGTTGTCTCCTCATCTCCTCTCTTTTTTCTTGTATATGCAACTAATGTTGTAGTCGAAGAATCTGTTATCGCATCTCTTCTACGAGGGCATCCCTTGGATCAATGTTGGTAGTTGCTGCAACGTCGGTGTTGGCTTCAACCTCTTCTGTTAGTGCTTGACGACGATAACCTGCCATAGCTCTGATACTAGTTTGATGCCGAAAATTAATGTTTGAGATATGGAGATTAACTACAAACAAAAAAACTCACAAAGAAGACAACTCATAAGAATTTGAATAATGGCAAAATATGATTATTGGATTAAAAATGATAAAAATTCACCACTCTAAGACATTCACCTAAAAGATACAAAACTTGAAGAACAATCTAAAATATTGCTTAAGGATACAAAAAACTCTATTTTGCCTTCTACCAAAGAATAATAAAAAATATATAGGGTAGGAACATCCTTCCAAACATGGAAACTTTTAGAATGCATTGCTAGAATCGTGCCTAAAATCATGAGATTTGCATGTGAACATAATCTACCCATTTACTCCTACAAATTACATGATAATGAACTTGACCAAAATCCTATCCATATTCATGCTCTTATTTTTCAACTAGTGTGAATGCAATCTCCCTATTCCAACCCACCTTATTTATGTATTTATTTAGTGGATTTGGATCAAGGATAAGCCCATCTTATTTTTGGATAAGTCTACCTTAGTCTCAGCCCAAGTTGTATGATGTACAAACATTCCAGTGTCAAATATGCCTATCAAAAAACCTTTCCCTTCAAATTTTCTGAATGAAACTCAAAGCAGCAGTTAGTGGAACTCCAACCAGATAATATGCTCCAAGATTGACATGTGCCCCAATATGCTGCCAGCCACTTCCTCTAGCAACACCTATTGCAAATTAGAAAAGAATATCTTTCATAGAATAAGATGGTTATCTCAATGTTTTCAGGCTACAAATTCTGTTAAACTCGATGGTTGTCTCATTATTATGTTGAACTCCATGGAAAAGGTTAGAGACTAACCAAAAAGGACCCCTGCAAGCTGTCTACAATGATCAAAAGGGAAAGCAAAGGCACCAATTCTGCTATGTAAGTCACCACCTCCCTGCTACTTGTATAAGCATATACTAAAACATGGCGGCAGCAGAAAAGAATCATGCTAACAATAACTACCTCCCCAGTTTTAAGAATCAATGCAGCAACAACTATCGTAGGAGCTGCATGTGGATTCCAAGGTCCTAGTTCATTTGAAATCCGAATGCTAAGAAAAAGATTATGAATTTGTTTTAATTTACATATATGAAGTACAAGTACAATTAAAGAGTTTCATCGTAGCCAAGAGAAGATAGGTTTAGAACAAAACCTTGTAGCAGAACCAATTGAATAGGGTATGAGGAAATGAAGTGTGGCATTTGTAAAGCTGCTCAAAAAGATTATGAGAAATTAGAAGAATTTTATTATAAAGACAGAAAGAAAATTTTTGTTTTAATGTTGTATTTATGGAATCTGAACTGCTGAAACAGAAGTTTACCATATTCAAAGAGCTGAGATTTGGAGCTCTTGATTTGGTATATGCCCAGATAGCAATATAAGCGCAGCTCAAGTGACCACCATTAGCTAAAACCATTGCAATGACAGGTAAACATACACACAAGAAAGTAACAGAACTTAAAATTCAATTCTTGGAGAGTAAGATTGGAAGTTAGATAAGTACTACATCATTAAAGCAGAGGGGATGACCAAGCGAAAAAACTCCTTAATGTTCATAAAAATGTCATCTGAGATCCTAAAGCCGGTTTTGTCACAGGCTGAGGAGTGTTTAATGCTGATCCTCTGATTCCTAGCTCCAACTAAAATACTAGAATCCAGCAAAGTGGTACATGAAAATACAGTATCGAATTAGTGATTCAAGAATCGCATAACCAAACAGTGCTGGAATGAGCCAAAATGAGTATTTGCCTGCTACGTGCGCGATTGATGGATCTTGGCCTAATAGAGTTAGTAGATCTTCCATAAATATTCAGAGGACAAACTGGTATAGAAGAACAAACAAGAGAGATCATTGCACAACAGGTGAAGGTTCCAAGTTTATTGTATATTTATATTGCTCTGCTCGATAAGCTTGTCCACATAAAGTTTCCAGTGCACCAGCCATTCCTAACTGCTTCAAGTTTTCCCATTGAGTCAATATAACATAGAAATAGCAATATCACCAACAGAAAACAGAAGAAACATGCTGAGTTAAAGAATAATCATTAAAAGTTAATCAAGATCAGTGCAAAGTGAATCAAGAAGTGTACTAATAATTAAAGGTGTATTGAGTTCTTAGACATGTGAGACTACAATTATAGATATGGAGAAGCAATGGAAAGAAGACATTAAAAGGAGACTGAAGCCGGTAACATTGGCAAAAGAAGAAGCTAGATCAACCCCAGAGAGTGAATGTTCACCGAGTTGTCCAGCCATCATTACAGCAATCAGCTGCAAAAGGTAGCGAGACACTGTCACCACAACCATAGGGGCTGCAATCAAGATCACCTTTTTCAGCTCTTCCACGAAGCTGCTCCATGATATCATTCATGCTCTTGTTTCCCTTTCTGGTAATAGTGACTCCTCTTCGATATACTTTCCTTCACTGATGCTGCAGCAAAAGCTTTGCTGACTGATGCCAATTTGCACAGTTTCTTTTAAAAAGTGTCATCTAATAATATTTAAATTCGAATCTCAATATTTACAAACCCTTCCCTTATCTTCAAGCTTGGAAAAAAAAAAAAGCTAATAAATCAACCATCTTTACTGCATTTCAACACCAGCTCAAGTACTATTAACCTATTATCAGTGCCATCAGGGTGTAAATGAAGTGGGAATTTCAACTAGAGAATTTTTTGTACTAAATCCACCCTATGCATGTTGGTCTAACTGATGATAGATGTGCATGTACCTATGTATTAGTACATTATATGAAGTAAATGTGACGTTCGCAATAATATTATGGAGGACCGGTAGGTTTTGAATTCGACCTTTATAGAAATTCCAAAAGCCAAAGTAAAAAAAAATAAATGTTTTGTTTGATGGTTAAAACAAATACCATTGATAGTTTATTGAAGGATTAAATGTAAAAAACACATTAAACAAAAATTAAATAATTATTCAAATTTTTATAGTTTTATTGCTACTAATTGAGACTTCAAACATTTATTTTTATTCGATTGTGTTCTTAAATATTTATTTTTACCTAATTAAATTATTAAATATCTATTTTCATTCAATTAAGTTTTCAATTGAACAAAAATGAGTGTTGACTATTAATCAATTTTTATCTAATAAGAATTTAATTATTGAAAATAGATGTTTAAAATTTTAATTAATTATAATAAAATGATAAAAATTTGAATAACTATTTGAAAACCTTTTTTATATGTATGCTTTTATAAAAGATACTGGTAATAGTGCTGTTAATAGATATGACATTCATTTGCCTTTAGTCCATGAATATAAAGTTTTAGCTGAGTTATTTGTGGAATATAATAGAAAAATTCTATGCACTTAAAATTAATAAATATTAAGAGATATAATATTATCTCAAATCCACTTATGTAATTATTTTTAAAAAAATATTATTCATCTCACCAATGTTATTATTTTAAACATTTGTACTCCCGGACATGATAAAAATTATTTATATAAACTCCACAAATTACCTAAAGAATAATTTCTCTAGATAAGAATTCAAAAGAAAAAAACTGAAAGTAAATTATGAAAAATAATAATTAAACTCAAAATAAAATCAAGCATGTTGTTTAGATGCATTTCAAACGGCCCAACAAATATCTTTGATTGAGATTGTATTGCAACCGTAGAAAGTTATCGTGAACTATTGACATATAATAATTTTTATCCCCCACCAATATAAAATTAATAGGAAACACACACTGTCACACTTTGTAGGACTTGCAACTGAATCTAAAGGGTATTCTAGCCGTTAGCATATATGATAAATATTTAAAGATCACAAGATTTAATAAAATTTGTTCAAGTTAATTACATTAATTGTTTTTTTCATGAGGCAAGTAAAAAAAATTGTCCCCCAGTTAAATAAAAATGTTGGATCAATGTTTGATTAAATCTCTGCCTTATATTCTACCGCTCTAAAGGATGCTGGCATTACATATGTTGAGACAAACTGATCAGCCATGAATTATATAGAGGGTGTGTGTGGATGCATGCTCTAGTTTGGCATTAAATATGGAGACAAAAAATATCAGTCTTCACTTTTATAAAGATATTAATAAATATTAAGAGATATAATATTATGTCAAATCCACTTATGTAATTATTTTTAAAAAAATATTATTTGTCTCACCATTGTTATTATTTTAAACATTTGTACTCCCGGACTTGATAAAAATTATTTATAGAAACTCCATAAATTACCTAAAGAATAATTTCTCTTGATAAGAATTCAAAAGAAAAAAAAAAGAAAGTAAATTATGAAAAATAATAATTAAACTCAAAATAAAATCAAGCATGTTGTTTAGATGCATTTCATACAGCCAAATAAATATCTTTGATTGAGATTATATTGCAACAGTAGAAAATTATCGTGAACCATTGACATATAATAATTTTTCTCCCCCACCAATATAAGATTAATAGGAAACTCACATTGTCACACTTTGTAGGACTTGCAACTGAATCTAAAGGGTATATACCACAAGGGTATTCTAGCCGTTAGCATATATGATAAATATTTAAAGATCACAAGGTTTGATAAAATTTGTTCAAGTTAACTACGTTAATTGCTTTTTTCATGAGGCAAGTAAAAAAAATTGTCCCCCAGTTAAATAAAAATGTTGGATCAGTGTTTGATTAAATCTCTGCCTTATATTCTATCACTTTCGAGGATGCTGGCATTAAATATGTTGAGACAAACTGATCAGCTATGAATTTTATGAAAGGTGTGTGTGGATGCATGCTCTTGTCTAGCATTAAATTTGGAGACAAAAAATATCAATCATCACTTTTATAAAGATATTAATAAATATTAAGAGATATAATATTATGTCAAATCCACTTATGTAAATATTTTTTAAAAAATATTATTCGTCTCACAATTGTTATTATTTTAAACGTTTGTACTCCCGGACTTAATAAAAATTATTTATAGAAACTTCACAAATAACCTAAAGAATAATTTCTCTTGATAAGAATTCAAAAGAAAAAAAAATGAAAGTAAATTATAAAAAAATAATAATTAAACTTAAAATAAAATCAAGCATGTTGTTTAGATGCACTTCATACGGCCCAATAAATATCTTTGATTGAGATTATATTGCAACAGTAGAAAATTATTGTGAACCATTGACATATAATAATTTTTATCCCCCACCAATATTAGATTAATAGGAAACTCACATTGTCACACTTTGTAGGACTTGCAACTGAATCTAAAGGGTATATATCGCAAGGGTATTCTAGCCGTTAGCATATATGATAAATATTTAAAGATCACAAGGTTTGGCAAAATTTGTTGAAGTTAATCACATTAATTGTTTTTTTCATGAGGCAAGTAAAAAAAGTGTCCCCCAGTTAAATAAAAATGTTGGATCAGTGTTTGATTAAATCTCTACCTTATATTCTATCACTCTCAAGGATGCTGGCATTAAATATGTTGAGACAAACTGATCAGCCATGAATTTTATGGAGGGTGTGTGTGGTTGCATGCTCTTGTCTGGCATTAAATATGGAGACAAAAAATATTAGTCCTCACTTTTATAAAGATATTAATAAATATTAAGAGATATAATATTATGTCAAATCCACTTATGTAATTTTTTTTAAGAAAATATTATTCGTCTCACCATTGTTATTACTTTAAACATTTGTACTCCCGGACTTGACAAAATTTATTTATAGAAACTCCACAAATTACCTAAAGAATAATTTCTCTTGATAAGAATTCAAAAGAAAAAAAAATGAAAGTAAATTATGAAAAATAATAATTAAACTCAAAATAAAATCAAGCATGTTATTTAGATGCATTTCATACGGTCCAATAAATATCTTTGATTGAGATTATATTGCAACAGTAGAAAATTATCGTGAACCATTGACATATAATAATTTTTATCCTCTACCAATATAAGATTAATAGGAAACTCACATTGTCACACTTTGTAAGACTTACAACTGAATCTAAAGGATATATATCACAAGGGTATTCGAGCCGTTAGCATATATGATAAATATTTAATAATCACGATGTTTGATAAAATTTGTTCAAGTTAATCACATTAATTGTTTTTTTCATGTGGCAAGTAAAAAAAATTATCCCCCAATTAAATAAAAATGTTGGATCAATGTTTAATTAAATCTCTACCTTATATTCTATCACTCTCAAGGATACTGACAATAAATATATTGAACCAAACTGATCAGTCACGAATTTTATGGATGCATGCTCTTGTCTGGCATTAAATATGGAGACAAAAAATATCAATCCTCACTTTTATGAAGGCTGTGGATACTGTGTCAGTTCTCAAGGCTATCCAACATTCAATGCCATTATGGATTCTAATAATTTTTAAAGTAGAAATTTTCAAGATAATCATTAAATACCACATATATATAACATTATATATATATATGTATATTATTTTTAAAAATATAAATTGTGAACGACATATATATATATATATATGTCCATAATAATTCATTAAATTAATTATTTTTTCTTTAATTTATGATTTTTATTAATTTCAAACATTCACTATTCTTTTTATTTCCCTATTAATATTGAAGTCTTTATTAAAATAAATTTCCCTTAATTGATAATTTGAAATTTTACTATTCTTTTAAATTAAAAAAATAATTACTGGTGAATATATAATGAAGTATTTTCTCCGCAGATGCAACCCTTATTATTAGTAACAACATAAATGTGAAAATCTCCTTGAACATGTTATTCTTTTTTTATGCTTTATTGTTGGTCTGATTAATTCCTAGGCTGGTTACAAATTTCAAGAAGAAAAGTTTTTGGCATAATGAATTTTTTTTTTTGCTTGGATTGTAAATTGACCATTAATGTCCATCTGAATATAGCACATTACAAGTTAGGTTTGGTTTTTTTTTTTTTTTTTTTCTTTTGACATACATAATTAATATTATTTTTTATATTTTTTTATATGCTCCCTTCGCCAATTAAATTCTTTTTTTATTTCATATATCTTTTTCATGTTAGTATTTTTTTGTAATGAGTTATTTTTTATACAAAGTGAAAAGAGTTTTTAAAATTCAATGTTGAAAATTGTCATGTATACTTATTGACACCCAAATTAATCCATAGAATGGGTCAAGGGGTTTAGACCATAAATGAATTGCTCAAGTGAAATCCAATTAGAGCAATTAATGTGTATAGGATCAATAATCACATTAATTAGATTAATCCTAATTGTGTGATATTTTTGGATTATTAGCTCAATTATTAAAGTTAAGACTTGATTAATTAAACAATTCCAAAGATAAATGAATTAAATAATTCCAAAGATAAATGAACATGGTCTTGGACCATGTTTAGCCTAAATAAAACAAGGAGTCTATTGCCTCGTGAATTTAATCCAATCAATAAGAGTTTAAAAAGTTCAAGATAATTTTAGAAGATAATGTCGCGAAGAAATTAAGAATCAATTTGTTGTCAAGGAGACGATACCGAAAGTGAGGCAGAAGGAGCAAACCGGCAAAACGTTGTTGAGGATGTCCGGCCAACTAGAGTTGATGAACAACTGTCACGGTTGGTCGCTCAGTCTGCTCCGGTGACTGCTTTTCAAGCCAAACTTGAAAATATAGGCTTTAGTAAGAACTGGATATGTAACAGTATCAATTCTTCCATGGAATTTGTGTTTCAAAGCCAAAGTCATACTTAGTTGATGCCATGAACGTACTCAACTGGAATGTAATTCATCTGTCACACTCTCTCAGCATCCCCTCAACTACATCAAGCTCAGCTTTCATGGTAAACGATGTTCTCCAACTTGTTGCTATAGACAGGGGAAATAGGCAAAGTAATGAGCCTTTAGGATGAGAGGGTATGTCAATAACCATTCTTATACATTGATAATAATTATGAACATATAAATAATTAAAAGCTCATGCAAAGTATTAAGGTTAAGATTAAAAAAAAAAAAAACTTTTGAATTTATCACTTTATTTAAATAAGTTTTTCTTACTTTTATTAAATTTATATAAGCTCTTAACTTTTACTTTACATTCAAATAGTCTTTTATCCTTTAATTTATATCCAAATAGGCCTTATCCTTTAATTTGTACTTAAATATACCCTTAACATAAATTAATTTTTATCTAAAATAAGGGCATATACTTGGATACAAATTAAAGAATATATACTTCTTTGAGTATGATAAAAATATAAAACTAAATAAAACATAAAATTCAGAGACTTTTTGAATATTTTAACCAAGTATTAATTCATTTGATTGCGAAAGTTGCAAAAGTTATTCCTAAAATTTAAAACGTAATTATAAAATTAAAAATTTAGTTGATTTTACTTCTTGGTAAGAGGAAATCAAAGAAGAAAACTTGAAGTGTATTGAGAAATGATCGAACTTTTATAAATTATTACATTTGAGTTATCTATTTTTTATTCTATTTAATTTTAATTTCAATTATGCTTATATTTCTTATATTTTATTTTCCCACTTACATTTATTTAAATTTAATTTTGAAAATTTTGAAATCAATCCAATCATCTTTCTTGGATCATTTATCTACCCTTAAGCCAACAATGTCCTTGGACTAAAAAGGTGTAGCATCTGTTTTGTTTGATTATTCTGATATTTTCTAGCTATTAATAATATTCTCATTTCTATAAAAGAAACTAATATAATAAAAAATGCAAACAAATAAACACGCTATAAAGCATATTATAAATTAAAATAAAAATTCATATGATTAAAAAACAATGTAAACATAGAGATTAAAGAAAACCGGAAGCTAAGTGGTTGGACAATCCACAAAATCACAAATGCTTGCTAATATTTTTTCTTCAAAGTACTTTGATTTATGTTTTATTCAACTTTATTTATTACCCCCGAATAATACATAAGAGGCTTGGTGATTGAGGAAAAGGTAAAAGGAAATAAGAAAATAAATACGGTTTAGTGGCTAAAATCTGATGATATGGTTTGAATATGCCTCAGCCTCAGCTCCATCCCAATTTAATTGCTTCTTCAAAATAAATCAATCCATCCTCAGCTTTCAATATGTTCCCTCAAATATTCTTTCCTTGGCCAAGGTTGCCTGCAATTTTTACATGAAAGTTCAAATCAAGGAAGTCAATAATGTTTTGATTTCTATAAGAAAATGAAAGAAAAATTTTCCATTGAAAGAGCAAAACCTGTTTTTTCCAATTTGTGAAAACAGCTACGGGTGTCAGCAGAATGCCTTCCACAGTGGAGCCTGCCAACATTCCAAGCCAAAGGCCCGAGCCTCTCAATTCCAGAACAAAACCACATAAAATCCCTGTCGGAATTCCAACAAGATAATATGCCCCAAGATTGGCGTAGGCTCCAATGTGCTGCCAACCAATTCCTCTAACAATCCCTGATGCAAAGATCGAATCAGCTATAATTTCACCACGTAAACATTTGGGTCAGTCTATCTTCATCTCACCGTTAATTTAATTTCTTTCACGTGAATGTCAGCTATTATGTGAACGGACAGGCGAAACCCACGTATCAGTATCAGTAAATGTGATTGATTGGCATCGAGGAATAAAAAATTAATGTCATCATTCATTTCTTACCAACTTAAAAATCTTTAATATAATGTTTAAATTATAAATTTATTAATTTTTTTAACAAAATTAATTTTAAATAATAATACATTATTGATAAATAATTTTTCAAATTCTTAATAATTTCATAATTTTAACACTACATTATACCTTTTTAAAATTTAAATATTATATTAAATATTTTACTGTAATTTAATTACCATTCATAACATTGTCCTAAGAAAAAATGTGTGGTAATGGAGTCGTCGTAAATATTTTGCTTCATGAAATTAATGGTTGGGAACTAACCTGCAAGTCCTGCATGTAAGCTGTCCATGATTATTGAGAGGCAGCACAAGGGAACCAATTTGGTTACATTATCAATAACTTCCTTCTCATTGCTGAAAGCATATCCAAAAACGTAGCGGCAACAGAAAAGAATTGTGCTAGCAAGGACAGATTCTGCAAGAGTAACAACCATTACTACAAACGAAGCTGTTTGAGCTGCCTGTGGTTTTCCAGCACCTAATTCATTTGAAACCCGAGTGCTGCAATGTAGCAGAATGTTAGGAAATTTTGCTGCAAGACGTATAAATACTTATAATTTAACATAAATGGCATCTACAAACCTTGCAGCAGCACTAATCCCGTATGGAATGTAGAAATGCACAGACGTGGTTGTAAAGCTGCATATTGGAGGATCGAAAAACAGTTAGATGCAATAGCAAGTACTGAGAAGGAAGGTCCATATTTTTTAAGATAAAAACAAATGTTAATCACAGATCATACCATACAGAAAGAACCGATGTTTCAAGCTTTGAATTAGGCAAAAGTCCTGATAGCAATATAAGTATCTCAAAAGACCACCATTCAAGACTGTATTTGTTGCCAAGCAAGGAACAGATTAGGCATTGAAGAGTGATCAAAAGAATACATATTTTCTTGTTAATTATAAAGTAAGAATGAGTCAATTACCAAACCATTACAGCAGAAGGAACTCCAAAGCGAAAGAACTCCTTGACACTCGAGAAAACATCCTTAACGACGAGGACACGAGTTCTCTCGCATGATGATGAGTATCTCATGTATAATCCGAGAAAGATCACATTGAACCAATAAGACAAGCCAATCGCCAATGCTGCCCCACTATTTCCTAATCTTGTTTTGAATACCAAAACCCAACAAACAGGTATATGGAAGACTAGAGTTGCCAGTGTGATGAACACCATCGGAAGAATCATGCTCTGACATAGGAAGAATCGAATTTGTGATTGAAGAATGGCATAGGCAAAGAGTGCTGGTATGAGCCATGTTGCATATTTGCAAGCCACCATTGCAATTTGAGGGTCTTGGCCTATTAGCACTAATAGCTTGTCCATGAAAATCCAGACCAGGCATACCGGGATACAAATTGGAAGTATGGAGATTATTGCACAGTAAGTGTAGGTTCCTACCTTTTGATATTGCTTTGCTCCATAAGCTTGCCCACATAAAGTTTCTAAGCCACTTGAAAATCCCATCTGCATACCATATAATATATAAGTGTCAGTTAAATGGAATAAAAACTTGTTCTTAATCAATTTGTTTATTCTTCAAAACAATGGTTCTCGGGGCAAATCCAAATAGACAACCCAAAATATGGAAAATAAAAAAAGTTTAAGAAGGAAAATATTTTTTCTGAACACCTCAAAGACTGTAAAACAAAAAAATTTGAAAGAAAATTTACCCTGAACACCACAGAGTGAAAGACAAGAAAATTTAAAGGAAACTTTTTCTTAAACATCCCAAAATTTTACTCTGAACGCCGTTTCTGTTGATAAAATCGATAAATTATTGGTATTTTTTATATATATTGTAAGTGAATACTTTTTAAAAAAATCTTGAAACCGTCACTTTGGTTCTCCATGTGTATTTGTTGCAGAATCCGGCTAAGGAGGCTAATAAACTAAAACACTTTTAGTAATATTCATGTTAAAGAAGAGTTGAGAGGAAGAAAACATTACAAGGAGGCTAAAGCCAGTGACATTGCAGAAAGAGGTAGAAATAGCAACACCAGACAGCGCAAGCTCGCCAAGATGTCCTGCCATCATCAGCGATACGACTTCCTGAAGGTACAGTAACACTGCCATTGCTGCCACGGGCATTGCCAAGCAGCTCACCTTCTTAAGCTCTTCCAGGAAAACTGCCCATGCTGTTACCTCCCATAGTCTCCCTGCTTCTCTCTTTTCCAGCAGTGTCTCATCCATTCTTTCCTCTCTCTGTGTTCTTCTAGGCTTTTGTAGAAGGAATTGTCTCTAAATATGTCGAGAAGCACTTAATACTTAAATAAGATGCTCAACGCTCCTACTTGATTAGGATTTTAGTTTCAACGTGGCATTGTAAGTTTGAACAAAACGTAATGAACCAGTTGATCTGCTTTTATTATCATTGCACTGATCAACCGACAAAGACATCTACTTCCCTTATTTATTTATATTTTATAACATTTTTTAATTTTTAATATACCTTGAACCCATCTTTTATCTAACTTACGAACAAAATCGTGACAACTCAAACCCAAGCAAAGACCTCATAGGTACCTCTAAAGGATCAGATGCCAACGAGCCGATGCTCAGTTGGGAAATGAAATTTTAAGTGAAAGATAAAATATGTTTTATAATTTATTGGGATGGACAATGAGGCTGAAAATACCGATGATAATTATTGTAGTATTGAGATTGGATATTATAACAGTGACATTAAATATTATAATGATGAGATTAAAATTAATAATAATATATAAATATTTGGATATATTAATGCAATAATTGTAGGGTAAAGTATAATAAAAAACTATTAAAGATATTATATTAAAATTTATACATAATAAAATTATTAGTATTTGATGTTTGTAAGATTAATAAATAATAAAAAATTAAATTACTTTATATAAAATAATATTTTTATTAATAGATTAAAAATTATTAAAATTATTTTTATATCAATTTACACTTAAATAAGATGTTCGATGCTCTACTTGATTGAAAGATTTAACGGCATGGCAAAATGTTATCTAAATGAAATTATAGATGAAGCTCAAATCTAATTATATCATACATGCAATTGAACGCAAAAAAATGACTGAATATCATGGATTGCAATTGCATGCAAGTGCAATCTTTAACCTTTCAAATTTGTCATTGAGAGAGAATATATATTGGAAACAATGTCGGTCCAAATTTAGATTTGAATTGAAATCACTTCCATAATTATTGCCATATATGGACAAAATGCCAAATGCCATAACAAAAGCATCGAACCATGATATGTATAATATTCCAGCATGCTTATCTTTAATGAGTTTTGCATTAAAAAATTATTTATAGACTAAAATACTAAAAATTAAATTATTTTACTTTTTAAATAAATTTTTATATTTTTGTTGCATTTAAATTTTTTTATATTTATTCAAATAAATTTTTTTAATCTTCAAATGAAAAATTGATTTATGTTAAGAATTTATTTAAATATAAATTAAAAGTTAAAAATTTTTATATTTTTGTTACATTTAAATTTTTTTATATTTATTCAAATAATTTTTTTAATCTTCAAATGAAAAATTGATTTATGTTAAGAATTTATTTAAATATAAATTAAAAATTAAAAATTTATTTGATATAAATTAAAAATTAAAAAATATTTGAATGTAAATTAAAGGTAAAGGAATTATTTAAATGTAATAAAAAAAAATTTTATTTAAATAAATGATAAAATTCAAGCACTTTTTTATTATTTTAACCTTATTTATAACATGCTACATTGATATAGATCATAAGCTGTTTATGATCAAGAGAAAACTGAAAAGAAAGAGAACCAAAGCATGGTTGCCTCAGGTAAAATGGCAAGTAGTAAAAACTCTGAAATAGTTTTAGTATTCCTTAAGCCTTAGCCTTCTTCCCACAATTCACTGTCACAAAGGGAACCTATTTGTAGGGGTGAGTGTAAGTTGGTTTCAATTGGTTTCTTCCATCAAAATTGATTGAATTTGATCAAGTCGATCGATTACTGTCATTTCAATCATTATTATCGGTTCAATAAATCAATTTAGTTAGATTAATTCAGTTTATTTTTAATTTTTAAAATTAATAATTAAATTCATTGAATTAACTGATATTTTAAATATATTTTTAAATATATTATATATAATATATATTTAAAATATTCTTATTTATATTTTAATAATAATAACTATGATAATAAATACATAATATTATTTGTGCCGATTTAAATGAAATTCATGATTTTGATGTATTAATTTAAATTTATTCAAACATTTTGTCCATGTTTATTGTTTATTGGATACAATTATTTTATATATTATTTTTATTAATTAATTTTTAAGTAAAAAAAAAAGAAGAAAAGTCAAAAAAATGAAAAGTAAAAAAAAAAAAAGAAAAAGCAAGAAAGGATGAGGTGGAATCAATAATGTAATCGATTGAATTTGAGTCGATATATTATTAAATTTGAATTCATATTTAACTCGAAATTTCAAACTTAAAATTTGATTAAAATTCGATCAGGTTTTATTTTTTTAAGTCAAATTCAACTTAAGATAAAAATTGAGCTAATCAAACTCATTCGATTAGATTTGATTAACATATAAAAATAAATTTGATTATTATATTCGATAAAAGCTCAATTATTTGTATTTAAGCTCGAATTCGAGTTCGAGATATTTTATTAATTAAAATAATAAAAATATATTAAAATATAAAAGCTCAATTAGGCTCGTGAACTATTCGAATCAAATATAAAAATTTTTAAATTTAACTCAATCGATAAGTCGAACTATTTGAACCTAAATTTAACTCGATAATAATCGAATTAAATTTAAATTTTATTTAAATTAAACTTAAATAACCTATAAATATTAATATATCATTTACAATATTAAGAGTAAGAGTAACATATGAAAAGCAAAAGTTTTCACCTCATTTTTTGTTGGTCACCACCTAACCGATTGAAAAAGGAAATTATAATCGCTGGATTTAAGGGATTTTAGTGGTTGGCTGCTACCACCCAATTTCCAACAAAAAATTTTATCATACGCATATTTAAATGTAATAAAAATATAAAAATTTATTTAAATAAAATGATAGAATTAAAGTACTTTTTTTTTATTATTTTAACCTTATTTATAACATGCTACATTTGCAGTAAAAACTCCGAAATAGTTTTGGTTTTCCCTAGGCCTTAGCCTTCTTCCCACAATTCACTGCCACAAAGGGAACCTATTTGTAGGAGTGAGTATAAGTTGGTTTCAATTGGCTTGATCGATCAAAATTATTGAATTTGATTAAGTCGTTTGGATAGTTTAGGTTTGGTAATAATTATTGATTCAATAAATCAGTTTAGTTGACCAATTCAATTGATTTTTAATTTTTAAAATTATTGATTTAATATATTTTTAAACATGTTATATATAATATAAATTTGTTTATATTTTAAGAATGACAAATATGACATTTGTAACAAAATTATAAAATCAGTTTTATTGGGTGAAAAATGTTATAAAATTATATTCAAAATTAGTTGCAAAAGAATGGTGAAAATTCAAATTTTCAATTGAATCAACAAATTTTATGTTTGTTCGGCTATTTTTAGTTATCAAAAATAGATCAATCAATTTAGTATTTTTAAGGATAATCTTTTTTTTTTTTTTTCAAAACCAAACCTACTTATTGCACACCCTATCTATTGGCATGATTATTAAACAAAATAAATTCTTCATCATTTTTTTTATTTAAGTGCGATTAATTATTTTAAAAAATTATTATTTTAATAAAATTTTAAAATAAATTAAGATTAATAAAAGTATAATTTTATTCTTCTAAAATATAGTTTGAATTTGAGAGTATGGTTATATATATATATATATATATGAAAATATTAGCATCCTCACAATACTATTCAAAAATTGATACTCATTGATTACATATTATTCTTTATTTTTGATAAAATGATCATTTTTTAATATTTAAATTTAATCCATCAATTTGTTTTTTTAAATAAATTCTTTTATTTAGGAATAAAATAAAAAAATCTCTAATGTTTAAAATATTTTCAAAATTTCACGACCATGGAAAAATTAGAATAAATGTTCTTTCACTTGAGAATTTTCAAAATAATCCTTTAATTAAGAATAATAATTTTATAAAAAATAATTGTTGAAATTTCCCCACCACCCTAACAAAATCCCAATAATTAATTTTGCTAAAAGATATCATCTTGTTTGTGAACATCAAATTTATCTGACAAAATAATAATAATAATAATATTATTAAATACGAAATACAAAAAAATATAAAATATAAAATACAAAAAAATATATAATACAAAAATACAAAAAAAATAAAAAAAATGGGTGACGGCAATGGTGCCGAGGAACGCACCACTGTCACTATACCCTACCACCTTACCTTACCCTTTTGATCACCTATATCACTACCCGTTTACCCTGCTACCATACTCTATTTACTACCCTCACTATCAGATCAAACAAAAAATAATAAAAAGGACATGGGGCTCGTGCTTGCACCTCATGTCGAGCCCTATGCCACGCATGGTCGGAGCTCTATAAATAGAGTTTCTGGTTGAACCGTTAAAAGAAAAAAAAAAAAGAAAAAGGAGTGACGCTGCAAAAAAATATATTACCAAAAAAAAAAAACACAGTCTTCCCTGTAGGGAGGAACCTCGGGGCCAAAGCTCCCTGCAAGAACAAAAAATCAGATTAGTCTTCGTTTTACAAAAAAAAAAAAGAAACAGAAAACTCAAAACAGTTCAAACCTCGATTTACACCGATCGGGGCTTGCTCTCTTGAAAAGGACATCATATCTGAGTTCAAGAGGTCGAGAGGAGCATTGCGGTGAATTTCAATAATTTTTTGGTCACCAATGATCACCGGTGACGATTGCCGCTAGTGACCTAGGCGACGGCTGGCACGACAGTCCGACGACCGGACGGCGAGAGCTCTGGAGCTCTCCCTAGAGCTTTCCCCTCTTTTTTTTCTAAAACAGAAAAATAATGAACAAAAAAAATTTCTTTTCGTTATATATAAGAGCCTAAAGCTCAAAATGACGCCGTTTAAACCAGCCAGGATCCGCGCGTGGACCCGGACTTGACCCGTGGTCTACGCAATCGACCTATCAACCTGACTCCTTAGCAGCTTTGAATTTGTTAGACCAGATCGAATCGAACTGCTCCCTACATCGGCTCAACCGAATCGCCTGTCGAACTAAACCTTTTTTGTCCAACCGAACCGCGCATTAACCGTCTGATTTAGGTAAAAAAAAAATTTTTTTTTAAATTTTTTTAATATTATTTTGGTTATTTTAATTATTATTTTATTAATATTTATGTTTATTAAAATATTTATATTTGATAAATCAAACGATGAAATTTTTTTTTATAATTTTGTTAATTTTTAAAATGAACTCTAAGAATAAAAAATAAACTTAATGAATAATAAATAATAAGAAAAAAGAAATTTTTATCCGACGATGAGATTCAAAGGTATTCCGAGTAATGATACCTACGAAATCTCTAGGTGAAAAAAATTTTTTTAAATACTACCAGCGTATTGGAGTATTTATATAAAAATTTTTAATATAATAAAAATTTTTTTTTCTTATATAATAATAATAAAAATTAACTAATAAATTAAATATAAGTAATAAAAATGAGAAGAAAAGAAATTTTATCCGATGATGAGATTCTAAAAGTATTTCGAGTAGAGATGTTTTAAGAAATCTCTATGTGAAAAGATTTTTTGTAAAATATTACCAGTGTATTAGAATATTTATAAAAAATCTTCAATATAATTAAATTTCTTTTTCTTCAAATTTTTAATTAAAAATAAATATTAATAAAATAATTAATAAAATTTCTAACAAAGGAGAATAAAATGTGTGCATCAATATGGTAACATTTTACATTGCATGCATAACATTTTCTATGAAAAGTAAATTTGAGCCTTCAAGGATGAGATTCTAAGGTATTCCGAGAAGCGATGCCTTAAAAAAATCTCTAGGTGAGAAAAAGTTCTTATAATATTACCAACGTACTGAAACATTTTAAGAATTATTTTCAATAAAAAAGTTTTAATTTATTTTTCTCGAGAATAAAAATTTTTTCTAATAAATAAAAATCAAGGAAATTATTTTTCAAACACCGAAAATTAGACTATTTTTATCAAAATCAAAGGATAACACGTTCTTAATTGGTACCGTTTTTAATGGGCGTTGTGAGGGTGCTAATCCTTCCCACGCGTAACAGACTCCTGAACTCAGACTGTTTCACAGATCGTAAAATTATCTTTTTAATAAATTTTAATTAATTTTAAAACTTTATTAAAAGGATATGTTTTAGTAGGTAGCCAATCGCACCTAGCCAAAAAAAGATTATGGCGACTCCGTTATTTTTATTTCATTTCTAAATTCGTTGGGCGGACACAAAATCGTTACAACAGCTTGGTGACTCCGCTGGGAAAGCCTTTTGTTTTCGAGAGTCAGGCCAAAATTAACTATTTGTTATCTTCAAATTTTGATTTAAACAGTCTTAATCAATTTCTTAGATTTTTATTTTTCATTTTCAATAAAAAAAAAGAACGAAACAAATCGAAAATAAAAAGTAAAAAAAATTCACACACATTTCTTTTACTATGCCTCTTATGTTTTATTTTTCTGTATATATTACTCTTAATAAATTATGATATATTTGCACACAATGGTACGATGCATCTCATGAATGAGTTCTATACCTGGGCTCCGTCTTTTATAGGAGGAAGTAAAGTACCTATGCTCTCGTGAGGTGATAACCTCCGCAATGGCAAGCGAAATACTTCCGCTCGAATTGAACCCTTTTTATTCGTAGCCTGTAATGGGTGAAGATCGGGATACCTTACTAGTCTAACATGGATGACAGTAAGGAACAATTTGGAAACCTTTAGACACTGTCAATCTAAACCCAACATATAATAAGCCTAGGAAACCAGCCTTATGTAGAGCCTTATCCATCTTCTTGTAAGAAATACCTAAGAATAAAAGTTATGCGTAATACAAAACAAAACAAAACACTAAAAAATAAAAAAATATTTTTTTTCTTAAACCACATCCTCACACTAACTCAATTTTATTTATTTATTTTTCTTTTTTGCATTAATCATATCATACAGTTCTGCATTGAGATATTTGCTCTATGACATATTTCTCTTAAGAAGTTTTCATGGATCCCATAAAACTACAGATTTGCTCATCCTCAATCAGTATGTCATGTGAGTCGTATAATGAAGTACATGTTTGATCGAAAGAAGCTCAACAAAAGAATGAAGATTGTTTGCCTACCAGTTATGTGTCTGAATTACCCGAAAAAATACATTTAGATTAGAAAGTACATTTAGATTTTACACAGGATGATTTAAAATAGTTACCTACTGTCTGGGGTCAGTTAAGTGAGGAAAGAAAAGAAAGCTTTTACAAAAAGTATGGGCAGATTGCATCCCTCATTTCAATATTGATCGATGAATAGCTGGTCAAGGTAGCTATACAATTTTGGGATTCATCCTATAGATGCTTCACTTTTAATCAGAAAGATTTGGTGCCAACTATCGATGAGTATTCAATTTTGCTTGGCATAAAACTACAATGTCCAGATAAAATATTTACTCGAAAGCCAAAATCAAGTTATCGCAAAATGTTAGCCAAGCTTATGGGGGTTAAAGTAGAAACCACTGATTCCTTTGTAAAGCCTAAAGGTGAACATTTCGACGTCCATTGGGACTTTTTCCAAAACTTCATTCAGGAGATTTAAATGATGATCAAGGTATAATTGTGTTTGATTTAGCATTATATGGCATGGTAATCTATCCGAAGACTTTGGGTTACATTGAGATAATTGTGGTAGGCTTTTTTGAGCAAATTGAAACCCAAGCAATTAATCTCACTTCACCAATCCTAGCCGAAACCATCAGGTCATTGAATTTTTGTCAACGAAATAGAAAAGGATGATTCATAGGATGCGCATCTCTATTATACGTATGGGTTAGAAGTCATTTTAAGTGTGGGAAGAGTGTATTTTCAAAACCATATCTTCGAAATAAGGCACCAATCGAAGAGTTTTGTAAAAGCTAATGGCCGACATTGAAAACTAAAAAAAGGTGGGTCATTTTCTTGCGAAGGCTTATTGGAGATGAAATCGAATGGATGGCGCCTTAGATGCTTCATGTGCCCTTGTTGTATCATGGAAGAAATGAGACATGGATACCGTTATTAGGGTTATGGGGCGTTATAAGTTATGCTCCATTAATGGTGTTTTAGCAATTTGGTGCAAAGCAATTTGTTCCTGCTACTCATGGCCTGGTCCAAGTAGAATTCATTTATGGGGAATCGAATCCATCAAGAACCTCGAAACAGTTGATCCAAGCATGAAGAGAACACGAAGAATAAGGTTAGGGCCACTCATCGATAAAGTCACTTCTGATTACCAGATTTGGAAAATAAGACGACCTAGAGACATAGTACTTCTTCCTAATGATAGCTCATATCAATTGGTTAATCTTTCGGAAGAGGTGTAATTATTAAGAGTTGAGCTTATCAAGAAAAAATTAGAAACTGAAAAAAAAAATAAAAAGAGAAAATTTGAGACTTTATGAGAAAGTAGAGCAATTGAAATATAAAGCAGAGATACAAGGAAACAGATTAGAAAAAGTTATAAAAGAATGAGATCTGACTAATAGTGATTTGAAAGATCTACACTAGAAAAATAAGAGGTTACGAGTTTAATTCAAAATTGAAAAAGTCACCAAGTCTTACCTTAGTCGACAACGTGAAATGGATGAGCTCTGAGAGGAAATGAACCAATGAAAGGGCAAAGCTCAAGAAAAGCAAGAGGAGACCACCAAAATTTCTCAAGAATGTCAGAATTGGAAAGGATTATACTCCATAACCTCAACAAGATTGGTGGAATGCCAAAACGAAAAGGAAAGGTTGAAAGTCATGCTCACAAAAAAGAGAAAAAAACACTTTGAAGTACTGAATGAAAAAGAATCATTTCATCAGGTGATCCAAGGGTTAGAGATACAACTACAAGACCATAAGAGCTATATTTTAGTAATAATAGATGAGTGGCATAGAAGAGAAAAAGATTGGATCTTCACATGTGATTCAAAAAGGGATGCTCACATGAGATGAAAGGCAGAAAGCTTAGGGAGGCAATAATACATAGAGCACTTGACTAATCAAGTTTGTAAGGCAGTGAAGAAAGCATAAGAGATGGTTGAAAAGGTAGAAGCATTAAAAAGAGAAGTCAATCCCATAGGAGAATGTGGACAACGCCTAATGAACTTTCTAGACGAGGCAAATGACCATTATGAACAAGTCAAACACTTCTATGAATATAACTCTAGGATGGTAAATCCTATGTAATAAAAGTTGTATGAAATCTATAAAAATTTCTAATGTTGAAATTCGTCTAAAAGCAAATATCTCCTACTTGCATTCATACATCATTTACATCATTGAAAAATAAAAATTTCAACACATAGCATTCTAATTTTTTTTCTTTTTCTTTTTTCAAACATAAAAAAAAAACTTTATGGTAATAAAAGTTCAAAAATATCTCGTCCATAAAAAATTTTGACCCAACCTACTCGTCATTCATACAATACCAAGACTCAGACAAGAATCATGGAGCAAGAACAGGCCAGTCGATTTAAGAGAATTGAGAAAGCTCAAAAAGAACTAAGAGGGGATCTCAGTACAATAATGGATATACTCAAGAAACTTGACACGAGAAAAGCAGTGGAAAAAAATCCTAGCTTTCAAGAGTAATCGTCAGATATGGTAGATCTTATTTACCCTCAAGGATTTGAGCCACGATCGACCTAACATTCTCAAAGAACTAGAGTGCCAATTCCTACTCCCGAAATGACATCCACACCTGCTCCAAGATAATTTCAAAATTTTGTTAATCCTGTTATGATAGAAAAATCACTTGAGCCGATCTTAGTTCCTGATTTAGATGGTCCCAAGAAGAGAGAAAAGCTAGGGATACAGACACCTAAGAAATTGAAAGATACTAGTGCCCGGGAGAAGATAAAGTTGTTGAAAGAAAAGCTTAGGGCTGTAGAAGGAATGAATTTTTATAACTCCACAGACGCAGCTAACCTTTGTTCAGTCCCAGATGTGGTCATTTTACCAAAATTTAAGGTCCCTGAATTTAAAAAATATAATGGCATGAAATGTCCAATGACTCATATCACCATGTATTATCATAAAATAGCTGCACATACTCGTGACGATAAGTTATTGATGTACATATTTCAAGATAGCCTTATGAAATCTGTAACCAGATGGTATGTTCAGCTAGACAGGATTCATATTTGTAGACACCCAATTGGGTCTAGGCCCAGATCAATTGGGCCTGGCCCAAATGGGTAAGGCCCAATTGAATTTTTATCCTATATTTTTTTGGTATATCTGTATTTATTTATTTTTATTTAGAATAGATTTATATGTATATAGCTATATATTTATTATTATATTATTATTATTATTATTTTTTGTAATATATTTTTGGGTTTATCTTATTTTATTTTTTAAATTATCTGTTAATTTTATCTGATTTTTTTTTATTATCTGATTATTTTTTTTTTCTTTTTATCCTATCTTTTCTAATTGTTTATTATTTTTTTATATTTATTTGATTTTTATTTTGAAAGGTTGAGATTGAAGCTGAAGAATCCCACTGTGAATGGGAATTCAATCAGAAGAGTCCAGTTGGATTCAAAGATTGAATTTTCGTCCAAGGAGGATTTGGGATTGATCAGGAACTCCTGATCAATCCCTATATAAAAGACCCCTGGAACAGATGCAAACACATAGAAGAAAACAGTAAGCAAAAGCTACTGATTGAGAGAATAGGGACATATAGAGAGCTAAGAAAAGGTTTAAGAGTGTTTTGGGAGTGAGAAGAAATTTTTTGAGAATTTTTGGTGATTTTTTTCTGGGAATTTCTGGAAAATTCCAGATTCCGGTGAATTTTTCGACGAAGTTTGAATTTTCTGGCGAAAATTTCGGTCAACCTTGAAGTTTTCGACGATCTGCCCAGTTTTCGACAAATAATCCCAGAAACCGATGATCTTTCGATGAACTTTCAGTGAACTTCCGAAGAAAAACCCAGATTTCGACGATAAAACCCAAAATCTAGTGAATCTTCACCGGAGTTCTTCGGCCTTTTAGAGAGAAGAGAGAGGAAAAAGGAAGAAGAGAGAGAGAGGGGAAGACCGTTCTGTCGAAAAACAGAGGGAAGTGCCTTTTATACCCTCTCAAAATGACGTCGTTTTGGCTTTAAGTGACCCAGAGGATCCGCGCGTTTTACCGTGACCCGACCCGACCCGAGCGTCGACCCGCTTCCTGACCCGTGCGTGCCTGTCCCCCCTCCAAGTCGAGCCGAGCCGAGCTCCAAGCCGCCCCCCTGAGCCGTTTCTCTTCCTTGAGCCGAGCCGCGATCCGAGTCGCTCCAGGTTTTTTTTATTTTTTATTTTCATTTATTTGTTTATTTATTTATTTATTTGTTTATTTATTAGATTAGGTTTATTTAATATTCTTTTTATCTTTGTTTTATTTTTATTTTTATTTTTGTTTTACTTCTCTTTATTTTTTATTTTTATTTATTTTTTTTATTATTCTCTTTTTTTAAAATAAAAAAATCAAAATTTTCAAAAAAAAATATTTTTAGGGAAAAGTTGAAAGTATCAATTTTTCTTAAAAATAAATTTCAAAAAATGGTCTTTGAGGAAAAGTTGAAAGTATCAATTTTCTTTAAAAATAAATTTTCAAAAAAAGAGATTTTTGAGGAAAAGTTGAAAGTATCAATTTTCCTTGGCAATCAAAGTTAAAAAAAAAAAGTATTTGTAGGAAAAAGTTGAAAGTATCAATTTTCCTTGAAAATCGAAATTTTCAAAAAATATTTTTAGGGAAAGTTGAAAGTATCAATTTTCCTTAAAAATAAATTTTCAAAAAAAGGATTTTTGAGGAAAAGTTGAAAGTATCAATTTTCCTTGAAAATCGAAATTTTCAAAAAAATATTTTTAGGGAAAAGTTGAAAGTATCAATTTTCCTTAAAAATAAAATTTCAAAAAAATAATTTTTGGAGAAAAGTTGAAAGTATCAATTTTTCCTACACAAGAACAATCATCATTTCCTTCCTTTCTATTTTGATTTTGATTTTCATTTTTTTTAATTAATCCGACGATGGAGCCTCTGTAAGTGAAATAGTAGTTTTTCTTGCATACTCTTGAGGTAAGGGAATTTTCTCAATTTTTTGCTAAAAGTATTAGAGTCAATTAAGAATAATTTCTAATAATTAATTACTTGGTAAAATTTTAAGGCTTATTGGATAATACAAATTTAAGCTGGTACCATCTTTTGATGGGCGTTGTGAGGGTACTATAACCTTTCTCACACGTAACTGAACTCCCGAACCCTGTTCTGGTTAGAAAACTTGAACCTATTCTTTTAGGGACCCTTAAACTTAGGTGCTCCCTGAAAGGATAGATTCTTTAGGTGGCCAATCGCACCTAGATAAAAAAAAGATTGGTGGCGACTCCCAAAAGTCAATGTCTAGCGATAGATCCCCGGATCTAGATGTTATGACAGCTTGGCGACTCCGCTGGAGAATTTGAGAGTCAGGCCAGCAAATAATTTGTGTTATCCAAAAGCCTAATAAAATTGAACCCTTTTGTATATATGTGTTATTATTCATTCATGTTTATTTACCTTATTAATTATGTCATTCATATGCATGTGCATAACATGAGCTCTACACCCGAGTTCCGTCCCTCTAGGAGGGAGTAAAGTACCTATTACTTTCGTAAGGTCTAATGCCTCCGCAGTGGCTAGCGAAATATTCCCACTCAAATTGAACATTTTCCGCTTGTAGCCTATAATGGGTGAGGATTAGGGTACCTTACTAGTCTGTGATGGACAAAGATGTAAGGAGCAATTTGAGAACCTTTAGATTTTAATCTTGAACCGCATATAGTGAACTTTAAGAATGCCTAAACCTAGGATAGAGCCCTTTCTACCTAATGATAGATATACCCTGAAATTAGGACACAAAAGGGTGTTTATCTAACCATTTTGATTGTTTAACTTTGTGTATCATTTTCAGTATCATATGTAATATTATGCATCAGCATCATTTTCATTTCATCCATGAAACTAACTATGTTGTTTGTCTAATTGTATACATCTGCATTACTTTCATGATCATGTTTTAACACAATCATTTACATCCATTTCATACTAGATTTCATTTAGGAAAATGTACATTTCATTAGTGCATCAAAGCATCAGACATAAAGCATAGCATAACATTTCTAATCATAACATATGGTGCTAAAGGTTCAATGATAACTCCATCTAGTGAAAACCCTGCTCATCCATACAACACAAGATCCAAAACAAGGCAAATGGAAGAAGAAAGTTCCCATAGATTTGAAAAGCTAGAAAAAGCACAAGAGAAGATTGAAAGTGAGCTAAGCAAGATTCTGAAGGCTCTTAATAACATGAATAAAGGAAAAAGAGTTGAAGAAGATACAAGCCAACAAGTTCCCCCGTTGTAGGAAGTGGCTGACCCTTTGTACCCTTCAGGTTTTGGCCCACCTCAAGCCCAGTCTGCTCAAGAAGCCCCGCCACAACATTTCGCATATCCTGGAATGCCATCAGCTTTCAACCAAGGGCAGTATAATAGCTATATAAATCCCGTCTTCACTAAAAAGATAGCAGAACCAATTCCTGATCTAGATGATTTAAAAGAGAAGGAGAAGGAAAAGATGAGAGTGGAAGCTGAGGAAAATTCCAAGATTAGCATGCTAGAGTAAAGGCTAAGGGCTATGGAAGGATTTAGCTTTTATGGGTCAGTTGATGCTACTGGGCTTTGCCTAGTTCCTAATGTGGTTATCCCCCATAAGTTCAAAGTACCAAAATTTGAAAAATATGATGGTACAAAGTACCCCAAAACCCACATCACCATGTATTGCAGGAAGATGGCAGCTCATGCTCATGATGAAAAACTCTTGATGCATGTTTTCCAAGATAGCCTTAGTAGCTCTGCGGCCAGGTGGTATGATCAGTTGGATAGGACCCACATTCGCTCTTGGAGCGATATGGCTCATGACTTCATCAGTCAATATCGACATATTATCGATTTGGCTCCTGACCGTTTATCTTTACAGAATCTAGAGAAAAAGTCAAATGAGTCTTTTAAAGAATACGCCCAGAGATGGAGAGATATAGCTTCACAGGTACAACCTCCACTGATAAAAAAAGAGACCACAGTGCTGTTTGTCAGTACTTTGAAACCTCCTTATTATGAAAAAATGATAGGGAATGCAACAAAAAATTTTGCTGATATGGTGATTTCTGGAGAAATTATTGAAAGTGCCATAAAAAATGGCAAGTTGAAAGGAGGAGAAACCAAGAAGGCATTAGAAAAGAAAGAAGCTCAAGCTCAAGCTGTGAGCTTTGATAGACAACAATTCAGGGGTTATCAACCCTATCCATCCCAAGGTTACTCTCCATACTATCCTGCTGTGAATAATACCTCATCCTACGCTTACCAGCTAGCTTCACAACCACTTTATTCATCCACATACCAATTAATTTTTAGCCCTCAAAATCTTACATATAGCCTTAACATTCAAGCTCCTGTAAGAACTCAAATTCGCCCTATTAACCCAGCAAGTGGCTCACGAGAACAACAGACAACTCGAGAAAAACCTGTATTTGATCCAATTCTTATGACTTTTACAGAGTTATATCGAGAACTCTATAATAGCCATTTGATTGCCCCTAGCCATGTGAAATCGTTTAAACCACCCTATCCAAAGTGGTATGATCCTACAGCCCACTGCGATTATCACTATGGAATTACTGGCCATTCTACTGAAAATTATACTGCTTTAAAGTATAAAGTGCAACGGTTGATCAATGATGGAATGGTAAGTTTTGATCAAGGAAAAGCAATAACACCTAATGTTAGCGCTCTGAGTGAAAGTCAAGAACAGAAAAGGTCCAGAGAGTCACAATGAATTGAAGGGCAAGACGGTCGTAGAGGTTCTTCACTTGTTTGTATAGGGGGATAATTTTTGAGAATGGAGATAAGGCTGGTTGAAGTTTTTTTTATCATTTTAAGATTTCTTTTCAAGTAATGTTAGATTTCTTTTTTGTAATATGTCTTCATTTGTTATCATCTCAATAAAGGCAAGTTAATGCATTTCATTACATTTTTCTCTTTCACTCGACCATTATTCCATGCCCTGTTACCCTTCATAACTTTACATTCCTATCCTTAAATTTTGGATGATGAATATTTGGACAATGATAACAGTAATTCTAGGATTTAATTTTTGAAAACTCATCCACATTAATATGAGAAGATGATTTGAGCAAAAAGTAAGCTGTTACCGGAGGTGAAATAGATATGTCTTAAAGATGTGCAATTTTTTATACGAGTTCATGAGTTTGTTCAATAGATGATGTTCAAGAAAGATATTCATAATTGAGATGAAAAATGGCCATCTTTCTGTTACCATTTGAAAAATCATTTATTGCTACCCCTTTGAGCCTGTTATGATTTGTTTTTCTGAAGAACCCTAACCAAGGATCACCCTCTACACTGGGGGCAATTTTTGAAAAAAATTCACAAAAGGTCTCAAAAATGGAAAAAGAAAGAAAAAAAAATAAATGCCACACATGACTTAAGGCAAAGTAATGAGAATCCTTTGTGTGAGGAAAGAAAAAAGTAGTGAAACGATGTGGGGCAAAATGCCAAGTTGTATCAAATGATCCTTTGGTTTTGAACCTTTTTAATACGTGTTTTGAGCCTATTATATCCATTTTTTTATGACCCTTCACCTTGGCCTACATTACAACCTTGAAAAGTCCATTTGGATCAAATGTGAATACTCAACTTGAATGATCATATGTTGAGCGAAGGTATGCTCATGAGGAAGCAATGGAATCAGGCTCTAAAGTTTGATGTATGAAAGATATCAACAATGGATGAAAAATGAGAAAAGAAAAAAAAGATAATGAAAAAAAAAAAGAAAGAAAGAAGAAAAAATGAAAAAATGAAAAAAGAGATTCAAATTGAAAACCTGAAAATGTGATTTTGGTAGAAAAAGATCCAGGTCAAATGGCTCACATGAATGGAAGATCAAAGACATCTAAAGATCCCTCAAAGACTGGGGCAAAGTTCGCCAAGCTCAAGATGACTTCAACAGTAAATGGAATGAGTTTTTAAAAAATAATCCTAGATTAATGTTGAGAATTGTCTGAATATTCATCATTTGGACATACCATCCATCCCAATAACATATATCCAATTTATTTCCTTTCCCATTTGTTTTATACCAAAATAGATCTTCATTGATAATTCACCTTGTGTTCTCTTATTATTTCACCCCTAAAATGAATTGAAAAAATGCTTGATTGCATTGTATTTGTCAAGATTTGAAATGATAATGAATGAATGAATATGTGTTTAAAAGAGTCTTGTATTCATTTGAAAAGAAATCTAAGATGATGGTGGTGACAAAATGAAGAAATGGCAGAAACCTAAAAAAGATTATTTGGAAGGACATATGATGTGACCAAATAGAGAATATGATGGGGCAAATTTTGAAAAGTGGTATAACTGAGAAATGAGTACAAGGATGAATTGATTGATATGACTTGTAAGTTATGATTGAATGGTAAGAACAATCAGTGGACAGAATTTATTTTGGAATGGTTAATGCTGAGACAATGACCCAGTGATGGTGGATGAAACTTGTTTTAAAATTTGCTAGTGCTGAGAAATTCATTGAATGATGGTCAAGTGATGATCGATTGATGAAGCTTATTTCAAAGTATTGAGAAACTGAACAAGGAAGAATGTGAGTGGAAAGGACAATTGAAAGCTACACTGGTTCGATTGGATCTCTGAAGAATCAAAGGGCTTGATGCCTAAGAAAAAAGCTTGAGAAATTTGAGTACCATACATTGAACAGAAATTAATTGACCAACATTTGCATAACATGCATTGAAATTCATATGCATTTGCATAGCATACACTACTTTCAGGAAAGTATAGTGTATAAATTCAAGAAGCAAGGGTGTTCCAACATCCCACATGGAGAAGACAGATATGAAGATATTTTGCAGAATTGAAAAAGAAAAAGCTTGTCAGGTAAGTTCCTAATCCTTGAAATATGATGTCTTTTGGTATCAGGGATGATTTATAAGACCTTTGGGCATAATCTCCTGAAATTCCTTCAAACATAACTTTCAACTCCTTTGGACATGATCGTCAAGGAGCAATTTATTTTTCCAAAGTCGTGGTGCCTCTGTTTAGAGGAGCAATTTACTTTTCCAAAGTCGTGGTGCCTCTGTTTAGAGGAGCAATTTACTTTTTCAAAGTCGTGGTACCTCTGTTTAGAGGAGCAATTTATTTTTCAAAGTCGTGGTGCCTCTGTTTAGAGGAGCAATTTACTTTTCAAAGTCGTTGAGCCTCCGTTTAGAGGAGCTTTGGTAAAAAATAAAAAATAAAAAAAAACAAAAAAAAACAAAAAACACAAAAAACACAAAAAACACAAAAAACATAAAAAAATACAAAAAACAAAAAATGACAATGTTGAGTTGAGTCTGGATTGGGTGTCTACGTCTTTGCGCAATTTCTGTTTCACAGAAAATATGCAAAGAGGGGCAGCTATAAACACCCAATTGGGTCCAGGCCCAGATCAATTGGGCCTGGCCCAAATGGGTAAGGCCCAATTGAATTTTTATTCTGTATTTTTTTTTGTATATCTGTATTTATTTATTTTTATTTAGAATAGATTTATATGTATATAGCTATATATTTATTATTATTATATTATTTTTTTTTGTAGTATATTTTTGGGTTTATCTTATTTTATTTTTTAAATTATCTGTTAATTTTATTTGATTCTTTTTTATTATCTGATTATTATTTTTTTTCTTTTTATCCTATCTTTTCTAATTATCTATTATTTTTTTATATTTATTTGATTTTTATTTTGAAAGGTTGAGATTGAAGCTGAAGAATCCCACTGTGAATGGAAATTCAATCAGAAGAGTCCAGTTGGATTCAAAAATTGAATTCCCGTCCAAGGAGGAATTGGGATTGATCAGGAACTCCTGATCAATCCCTATATAAAGGACCCTTGGAACAGATGCAAACACATAGAAGAAAACAGTAAGCAAAAGCTACTGATTGAAAGAATAGGGACGTATAGAAAGCTAAGAAAAGGTTTAGGAGTGTTTTGGGAGTGAGAAGAAATTTTTTGAGAATTTTTGGCGATTTTTTTCTGAGAATTTCTGGAAAATTCCAGATTTCGGTGAATTTTTCGATGAAGTTTGAATTTTTTGGCAAAAATTCCGGTCAACCTTGAAGTTTTCGAGGACCTGCCCAGTTTTCGGCAAATAATCCCAGAAACCGGTGATCTTTCGATGAACTTCCGGTGAACTTCCGATGAAAAACCCAGATTCCGACGACAAAACCCAGAATCCGATGAATCTTCATCGGAGTTTTTCAACCTTTTAGAGAGAAGAGAGAGGAAAAAGGAAGAAGAGAGAGAGAGGGGAAGAGCGTTCTGTCAAAAAATACAGGGAAGTGCCTTTTATACCCTCTCAAAACGACGTCATTTTGGCCTTAAGTGACCCATAAGATCCGTGCATTTTGTCGTGACCCAACCCGACCCGAGCGTCGACCCGCTTCTTGACCCGTGCGTGCCTGCCCCCCTCCAAGCCGAGCCGAGCCGAGCTCCAAGCCGCCCCCCTGAGCCGTTTCTCTTCCTTGAGCCGAGCCGAGCCGAGCCGCGATCCGAGCCGCTTCAGGTTTTTTTTTTCTTTTTTTTATTTTCATTTATTTATTTATTTGTTTTTTTATTTATTTATTTATTAGATTAGGTTTATTTAATATTCTTTTTATCTTTATTTTATTTTTATTTTTGCTTTACTTCTCTTTATTTTTTATTTTTATTTATTTATTTTTATTATTCTATTTTCTTTAAATAAAAAATCAAAATTTTCAAAAAAAAATATTTTTAGGGAAAAGTTGAAAGTATCAATTTTCCTTAAAAATAAATTTCCAAAAAAACATTTTTGGGGAAAAGTTGAAAGTATCAATTTTTCTTAAAAATAAATTTTCAAAAAAAGAGATTTTTGAGGAAAAGTTGAAAGTATCAATTTTCCTTAAAAATAAATTTTCAAAAAAAAGATTTTGAGGAAAAGTTGAAAGTATCAATTTTCCTTGAAAATCGAAATTTCCAAAAAATATTTTTAGGGAAAAGTTGAATGTATCAATTTTCCTTGAAAATCGAAATTTTTGAAAAAATATTTTTAGGGAAAAGTTGAAAGTATCAATTTTCCTTAAAAATAAAATTTCAAAAAAATAATTTTTGGAGAAAAGTTGAAAGTATCAATTTTTCCTACACAAGAACGATCATCCTTTCTTTCCTTTCTATTTTGATTTTGATTTTCATTTTTTCTTAATTAATCCGACGATGGAGCCTCTGTAAGTGAAATAGTAGTTTTTCTTGCATACTCTTGAGGTAAGGGAATTTTCTCAATTTTTTGCTAAAAGTATTAGAGTCAATTGAGAATAATTTCCAATAATTAATTACTTGGTAAAATTTTAAGGCTTATTGGATAATACAAATTTAAGCTGGTACCATCTTTTGATGGGCGTTGTGAGGGTGCTATAACTTTCCTCACATGTAACCGAACTCTCGAACCCTATTCTGGTTAGAAGACCTGAACCTATTCTTTTAGGGACCCTTAAACTTAGGTGCTCCCTGAAAGAACAGATTATTTAGGTGGCCAATCGCACCTAGATAAAAAAAAGATTGGTGACGACTCCCAAAAGTCAATGTCTAGCGATAGATTCCCGGATCTAGACGTTATGACAATATTCATTCCTAGCAAGAGCTCATAAGAGCATTTCTTACACAATATCAGCATGTTAGAGATTTAGCTCCAAATCGTCTATCTTTGCAAGGTATAGAAAAGAAAGCAACTGATAGCTTCAAAAAATATGCACAAAGATAAAGAGATATGGCTACACAAGTTCAACCTCCCCTCATTGAGAAAGAAACAACTATTTTATTTGTGAACACCTTGAAAGCACCATACAATGAGAGATTGATAGGCAATGCAATCAAAAACTTTACAGGTATGGTGATATTAGGTGAAATCATTGAAAATGCCATAAAAAATGGTAAGCTCGATGCAAGAGAGACAAGTAGAGCAAGAAAAGATGGAGCTCCTAAAAAGAAAGAGAATGAAACTCAAACAGTGAACTATATGGGGCAACAATTCAAAGGTTTCACACCTTATCCAATCTACCAAACCTATTACCCTTCTGTAAACCATGTTACATGCATCCCTCATTCATATCAACCATACCAGTCATTACCACAACCAGCTTATCTACCTCGTTTTCAGCCATCATTTCAGACAACCACCTACAATCATCTTGCTACACCTATCAGACCAGAATAAAGACTTAATCCTAATAATGGTTTAAGAGCTCCAAGAAATACCCAAGAAAAAATCACTTTCGATCCCATTCCCATGACATACATAGATTTGTATCCTCGACTTGTTGAGAAACATCTGCTTGCTCTTATTATCGTTGAACCCTTAAAATCTCTATTTTTCAAATGGTATGACCCCAATGTACATTGTGATTATCACTATAAGAATCCGTCATTCCACTGAAAATTGTACTATTTTGAAGCATAAAGTGTAAGGGTTAATTAATAAAGGGGTATTAAACTTTGATACCAACCAATAAGGAACTTCAAATGTTAATGGGAACCCTCTACCAAAACATACTAGACCATCAATAAATACCTTAATTGATAGGCAAAAAAGCCATATGAAGGAAAAAATAAATGAAGTTAAGACTCTGATGGCTAAAATGTTCGAAGTCTTGGTCAACACTGACATGTTGAAGCCAATAGAACCTCAAAATTACTTTGAAATGATTAACTCAACTGAAAGCTGCAATTATCACATAGGTGTTATGGGGCATTCTATCAAGAATTGTCATCAATTCCGTCAAGAAGTGTAAAAGTTGATGGATATAGGTCGAATAGAGTTTTACCAAGAGAGAGAAGAGTTAGTGAAAGCTGAAGTGTCTACCATTAATTCAAAGAATAAGTTTATGCATAGATTGATAACTATCTATTATGATAAAAAGCTAACATCGAAGCTAGAAAAGCCCATCTCTCAACCAGTAGTGACAGTTAAAGTTTTTTACCTTTTTTTTATATCAGAATGATAAAGCAGTACCATTAAGATATGATTATGATATTGTAGTTAATCCAGATACTGTGAACATAATAGGCATAGGAGGCATGACTTGAAGTGAGAGGTGTTATACCCTAGAGGCTCTAGAAAAAGCTAGAAAAGAGAAAGCTAAGGTAGAAGAAGAAAAAGAAAGTCAGAGTGGTCTTGATTCAGCCCTAGAAAAAGAATGTCAGAAGTCGATCTCTGAGAGTGAAGCATGTGAATTTCTAAAGTTAATAAAACATAGTGAGTATAGCGTGGTAGAACAACTTAACAAACTGCCAGCTAAAATTTTACTATTGTCATTATTGCTCAGTTCAAAATCGCACTGTAATGCTCTGTTGAAGGTGCTAAATCAAGCATATGTATCTCACAATGCCTCTATTGAATATGTGAAACAGCTTGTTAGTAATTTGACAATTTTAAATTATATCTCTTTTAGTGATGAAGAGATTTCTCTTGAAAGTCGAAGAAGTACCAAGGCTCTTCACATTACTGTGAAATGCAAAGGTCATATAATAGCTAAGATTTTGATTGATAATGGCTCATCTATCAATGTTATACCTGTGACTACTTTGGCAAAACTCCTTGTTGATGGATCTTATATGAAACCTAGTCATATGATAGTGCAAACCTTTGATGAAACTAGAAGAGAGGTGCTGGGAGATATATAAATGCCATTGCAGATTGGCCTGTGCACTTTTAACGTAAAATTCAAGTTATGGATATCTCTCTTTTATACAGTTGTTTATTGGGTAGGCTGTGGATCTATATGACAAGTGCTATTCCATCCTCATTACATCAAAAAGTCAAATTCATTGTTGAAAGAAAGCTAACATGTATGGTAGGAGAAGAAGATTTATTAGTAACTTAATCGATAAATACTTCTTATGTGGAATCAGCAGATAAAGCTCTGGAATGCTCTTATAGATCTTTTGAGATTGCCAATGCAACATATATAGCTGAAAGATCTAAATTGTATTCGTAACACTTGTCTACGATAACTAAAATGGTAGTCAAATAGCTTACCAAGATGGGATGGTGACCTGAAGCTGGACTTGGGAAGAACCTATAAGGAATCACGAAGCCATCGATTATATATGAAAAGAGAGACAAATTTGGCTTGGGACGTAGGCCAACAAGAGGGGACATAATAAGAATGGTAAATGAGAAAAAAGATAAGAGGATAGCTAATCTTAGGGGATATGAGCCGGAGTCAGAGCCTATGATCATTCCATACCTCTATGATTTTTTCACTCAGGAGGATATATTTACCCAGATTTGTCGGGAGCCCTAAGTGAAGGATTCGTTGAAGAATTTTTAAAGCTAGCCATTCAAATGATGGATGATGGAAAAAAGAAGAGGCGAGATGAAGAGCTGTTCATGTATCTTTGTCCTTTAAATTTTGAACTAGATAATTGGAAAGTTATAGAGCTGCCTGTTGTTTTTAAAACTTTGGAAAGTAATGTATTGTGAAATTTTAAATCCCTAATTACTTTTTACGAGTATTAAGAGATCTTTTGTGGTGTGTTTATGTTTGTCATTTTAATAAAAGACTTAAAAGATGCATCTACATTTCTTTTATTATTTTCATATTTATTTTGCTTTCCATTCTTCTCTTTCCATCATTTTCTTGCCATTTCATTTTTATGTGCCAATATTCTTTTCATTTTACCCTTTGTAGGGTCCCAAACAATGAACACGAAGATAATCATGGCAATAATCTTGGATTTGATTTTGAAAACTCAATTCATGTTGATGAACTTGATAATGAGAAATATTCAGATAACTACACATTGCCTCTTGATTTGTTAAAATTAATAAAACATGAAGATAAGCCAATTGAACCCCATCAAAAAATTATCGAATTAGTAAATTTGAGAGATGGTGAAAACAAAAAAGAGGTTAAAGTTGGTACATCCCTTTTACCAGTTGAAAGATAAAAGCTAGAAGAGCTACTCAAAGAATATGTAGATGTGTTCGCATAGACCTATCAAGATATGCCAAGACTCAACACTGATATTATAGAGCACAAGTTACCTTTCAAACTAGGATGTAAGTCGATGCAGCAAAAGCTAAAGTGCATGAAACCAGAGATGCTACTGAAAATTAAAGAGAAAGTGAATAAGCAATTTAATGCTAGATTTTTGGAAGTGGTAAAATATCCTGAATGGGTAGCTAATATAGTGTCAGTTCCTAAAAAGGATGAAAAAATGAGAATGTGTGTCGATTATCGAGATCTGAATAGGGCAAGCCCTAAGGATAACTTTTCTCTACCTCACATCGATACTCTAGTGGATAATACAGCTAGGCATTCCATATTTTCTTTTATGGATAGCTTTTCAGGCTATAATCAAATCAAGATGGCTCGAGATGATATGGAGAAAATTACATTTGTGACCATGTGAGGGACATTCTGTTATAAAGTCATACTTTTTGGGTTAAAAAATGCTGGTGCTACTTATCAAAGAGCAATGGTGACTCTCTTTTATAACATGACACATAAAGAAATAGAGGTATATGTGGATGATATGATTACCAAATCTCGTGAAGGAGAAGATCATGTAGTCAATCTCAAAAAGTTATTTGACAGGTTGAGGAGATTTCAGCTGAAGTTGAATTCTGCTAAATGCACATTTGGTGCCAAATTAGAAAAACTATTGGGCTTTGTGGTCAATGAAAGAGGAATCAAAGTGGACCCAGATAAGATACAAGTCATCCAAAACTTATCTCCTCCTCGTACCTCAAAAGAAGTGCAAGATTTCTTAGGGAGATTAAACTATATTGCTCGTTTCATATCTCAACTCACCTACAAGTGCGATCCTATTTTTAAGCTTCTCAGAAAACATGATCTAGGAGAATGGAATGATGAATGCCAATAAACTTTTGACAAAATCAAAAAATACTTATCAAATCTACCCATATTGGTACCACCTGTTCCAAGAAAGCCTTTGATCTTATACTTAACGGTATATGAAAAGTCCATGGGATGTGTGCTGAGGTAAAAAGATGAAACTGATAAGAAAGAACGAGCAATTTATTACTTGACCAAGAAATTCACTGATTACGAGTTTAAGTATTTACCATTGGAGAATATGTATTGTGCATTAGCTTGGACAACTCGAAGGCTTAGACAATACATGCTTTATCACACTACTTGGTTCATAGCAAAGCTGGATCCTATTAAGTATATCTTCAAAAATCCTGATTAATAAGAAGAATAGTGTGATGGCAATTTATGCTTTCAGAATATGATATCATTTATGTCACTCAAATAGCTATAAAAAGAAGTGTCGTAGCCGATTTCCTTGCTGATCGTACTGTCAAAAATTATGAACCAATTAACCTGGAGTTCCCTGATAAAGATGTGATGGCCATTGAAGAAAATAACCTGTTAAAGAGTCTTTGAAGATGTATTTTGATGGAGCTACTAATATTTTAGGTCATCGTATTGGGGTAATTTTAATATCTCATGATGGATATTATTATCCCATTATAGCCAGGTTAAATTTTAATTGTACAAATAATGTGGTTGAGTATGAGGCCTGTGTTATGGGTCTGTAAGCAGCAATTGAAAAAAAAATCAAAGTGTTAGATATGTTTGGAGATTTAGCTCTAGTCATCTATCAGTTACGAGGAGAATGGGAAATTAGAGATTTCAAGTTGATACGGTACCATAAGTACATCTCTCAGTTAGTCAAACAATTCAAAGAAGTTCAATTTGAGCATTTACCCAGAGAGAAAAATCAAATTGTTGATGCACTGGTTACTCTAGCTGCAATGATTAAAATAGATATAAATACTAAAATTCAACCCATCAAGCTAGATATGAAGGATAAACCAGTACATTGTTCAAGTGTTGAAGAAGAAGTTGATGGGAAGCCATGGTATCATGACATCATGCAATACATTAAAAGCCAACAATATCCAAAAAATGATAAGAGAACTATTAAAAGGTTGGCTATGAGTTTCTTTCTTGATGGAGACGTTCTCTATAAAAGGGGTCGAGATCAAGTACTCTTAAGGTGTGTGAATGCAGCTGAAGCAAAGAGGATTATTGAAGAAGTGCATGATGGAGTTTATGGGGCACATGCAAATAGTCATATGATGGCTAGACAAATTATGAGGGCTGGATACTATTGGTTGACAATGGAGAGTGACTGTATTGATTATGCCAAAAAATGCCATAAGTGTCAGATCTATGCCAACAAGATCCACACTTCTCCAATAGCATTGCATGTTTTGGCTCTCCCATGGTTATTCTTTATGTGGGGTATGCATGTCATCGATCTTATCACTCCAAAAGCTTTAAATAAACATAAATTTATTTTTGTGATGATTGATTACTTCACCAAGTGGGTAGAAACAGCATCATATGCTGAAAACCTGAAAAAGGCAGCTTAGATGAGAAGAAGAACCATTATTCCATAATACAGGGGCATGTGTAGTTTGATGAACTCTGAAGGATCAAGAAAGTCATCTAATTTAGTTTTAGAAAAAGAATCTGGAAATATTTTATTCATGATTATCTTATGATCATTATTTGGGTACCTTTGTTTCAACTCAAATACTTTGCCATGCACTTGTTACCAGTCTAATAAAATATGTTATCTTTCCTTTGGAAATAACACCTATCTATTCTTTTATTCTCATTTTTTGTCTGCCATACTAATAGAAGAAATGTGTGATTGCATTTTATTGGTCTTGGACTTAAAATGATGAAAAGAAAAACAAACATGAAAGATCTTAGCATTACTTTTTAAAAGTTTACAAAGGCAAATGAAAAAAGAAGAGAAAAGCATGATAAGACATTGATGTTGCAGACTTTTGAAGAAAAGTATTGGTAGGGAAGAATAAAATGGTCAGATGTTAAGAACAGATTGGTCATATAGCAATTGTTGAGAATTTTGAACCTTTTTACCATAATGAATAATTTTGATTGCATTACATGCATTGCATTTAGAGCACTCAGTACATGCATCCATGAATAATAAGGACAGAGACTTTCCATTTCTTGATCAAACAAAAGATTTTAAAAGAGAGAAATTTACTTGTTCAAAGATAAGAACTCAGTTTTGAGAAAAAGATAAGATTTTTAAAGTTGTTGAGTCTCTGCTGAGAGAAGCCATTTTCTAAGATGAGATTTTAAAGTTATTGAGTCTCTGCTGAGAGGAGCTTTTTCAAGATTTTAAAATTGTTGAGCCTCTGCGAAGAGGAGAGGAGCCATTTTCTAAGATGAGATTTTAAAGTTATTGAACCTCTGCTGAGATGAGCTTTTTCAAAATTTTAAAGTTGTTGAGCCTCTGCTAAGAGGAGCCCTTTCCAAGATGAAATTTTAAAGTTGTTGAGCCTCTGCTGAGAGGAGCCCTTTCTAAGTTGAGATTTTAAAGCTGTTGAGCCTCTGCTGAGATGAGCTTTTTCAAGATTTTAAAGTTGTTAAGCTTCTGCTGAGAAAAGTTTTTTCAAGATAAGATTTCAAAAATTGTTGAGCCTCTGCTAAGAAAAGCTTTTTCAAGATGGCTATTAAAGTTATTGAGCCTCTGTTGAGAGGAGTTTTTTCAAGATTGATTTTAAAGTTATTGGCCTCTACTAAGAGAAGCTTTTTCAAGATAAGATTTCAAAAGTTGTTGAGCCTCTGCTGATAGGAGCTTTTTCAAAATTTTAAAGTTGTTGAGCCTCTGCTAAAATGAGCTTTTCCAAATAAGATTTTTAAAGTTGTTAAGCTTCTGCTGAGAGGAGCCCTTTTCAAGATGAAATTTTTAAAGTTGTTGAGCCTCTACTAAGAGGAGTTTTTTTCAGATTTTAAAATTTCAAAAGTTGTTGAGCCTCAAGTGAGAGGAGCATTTTCGATTTGAAAAAAAAAACTTTTTGAGTGGTCTATGTTCAAAAAAAAAAAGAAAAAAAAAGGAAAGAAAAATCCATTTAGATTTCGAACAAAATTGTTGTCTTTGTCTTTACCCTATTACTGACTATCAGTAATGTGCAAAAAAGGGTAGCTGTGGACATCAAATTTGTTTGACAAAATAATAATAATAATAATAATAACAATATTATTATTAAATATGAAATACAAAAAAATATAAAATACAAAATATAAAATATAAAATACAAAATACAAAATACCAAAAAAAATGAACAAAAAAAATGAAAGATGGTAGTGGTGCCTTCCTCGGCACCACTGCCACCATATCCTACCACCTTACCCCACCCTTCTAATCACCCATATCACTGCCTGTTTACCCTACTACCCATACCCTATTTACTACTCTCACTGTCAGATCAAACAACAAATAATAAAAAAGGCATGGGGCTCGTGCTTGCACCTTATGCCAAACCTTATGCCACGCATGGCCGGAGCTCTATAAATAGAGCTCCTGACTGAACCGTTAAAAGAAAAAAAAAGACGTTGTAAAAAAAAATACTACCAAAAAATAAACAAAAAAAAACACAGTCCTCCCCGTAAGGAAGAACCTTAGCGTCGAAGCTCCCTGCAAGAACAAAAAATCAAATTAGTCTTCGTTTTACAAAAAAAAAAAAAAAGGAAACAAAAAACTTAGAAAAGTTCAAACCCTGATCCACGTCGATCGAGGCTTGTTCTCTCGAAAAGGACATCGAATTTGAGCTTAGGAGGCTGAGAGGAGCATTGCGGTGAATTTCAGTAATTTTTCGATCACCGGCAATCACCAACGAAGACCACCATTGGCAGCCTAGACGAAGGCCGGCATGGCAGTTTGGTGACCGAACGACAAGAACTCTGGAGCTTTCCCCAGAGCTTTCCTCTTTTTTTTTTTTCTGAAATAGAAAAATAATGAACAAAAATTTTTTTTTCGTTATATATAAGAGCCTAAAGCTCAAAACGATGCCGTTTAAGCCAGGCAGGATCCGCGCGTGAACCCGGACCTGACCCAGGGTTGTGCAATCGACCCGTCAACCCAGCTCTTCAGCAGCTTTGAATCGATTTGACCAGATCGGATCGAATCACTCCCTGCACCGGTTCAACCGAATTGTACTTCGAACCGAACCTTTTTCGATCCAACAAAATCGCGCGTTGACCAGACCGTTGACCGATTCAGTTTAGGTAAAAAAAAAATTTTTTTAGAAAATTTTTTTAATATTATTTTGGTTATTTTAATTATTATTTTATTAATATTTATGCATATTAAAATATTTATATTTGATAGATTAAATGATAAAATATTTTTTTATAATTTTGTTAATTTTTAAAATGAACTTTATGAATAAAAAAAAGCTTAATGGATAATAATAAATAATAAATAATAAGAAAAAAGAAATTTTTATTCGACGATGAGATTCAAAAGTATTTTGAGTAGTGATTCCTACGAAATCTCTAGGTGAAAAGATTTTTTTAAAATACTACCAACATATTGGAGTATTTATATAAAAATTTTCAATACAATAAAAAAAATTTTTTTTTTGTATAATAATAATAATAATAAACTAATAAATTAAATATAAGTAATAAAAATGAGAAAAAAAATTTTATCCGATGATAAGATTCTAAAAGTATTTCGAGTAAAAATGCTTTAAGAAATCTCTAGGTGAGAAGATTTTTTGTAAAATATTACTAGGGTATTGGAATATTTATAGAAAATCTTCAATATAATTAAATTTCTTTTTCTTCAAAATTTCAATTAAAAATAAATATTAATAAAATTTCTAATAAAAGAGAATAAAATGTATGCATCAATATGATAACATTTTGCATTGCATGCATGATATTTTTTACGAAAAGTAAATTTGAGCCTCCAAGGATGAGATTCTAAGGTATTTCGAGAAGCGATGCCTAAGAAATCTTTAGGTGAGAAAAAGTTCTTCTGATGTTACCAACGTACTGGAACATTTTAAGAATTATATAAAAAAGTTTTAATTTATTTTTCTTGAGAATAAATTTTTTTTCTAATAAATAAAAATCAATGAAATTATTTTTTGAACACCGAAAATTAGACTATTTTTATCAAAATCAAAGGATAACACATTGTTAATTAGTACCATTTTTAACGGGCACTGTAGGGGTGCTAATCCTTCCTCACGTGTAACTGAATCTCGAACCTAGACTGTTTCACAGATCGTAAAATTATCTTTTTAATAAATTTTAATTAATTTTAAAACTTTATTAAAAGGATATGTTTTAGTAGGTGGCAAATCACACCTAGCCAAAAAAAGATTGGTAGTGACTCTGTTATTTTTATTTCGTTTCCAAATTCGTTGGACGGACACAAAATCGTTACGACATTGTTTAAATGATTTTTTATTTCAAGAATTTTTTTTAAATCACCATTGCGTTAATGAACAAAAGTAAAATGCATTAGATGTAACAAGTATAAAATGATCAATGCCAAATTTGAAAAATCTTTATTTATGTAAATAATTTCTAAATTCCCTCAAACACCTTGCTAACTTCAAAACACTAGATCAGTTCATGGATCGAGTCTAGTAATAGCAATAGATTCTCTTTCTTTTTTTTTTCTTTTGAATTTTTTTGTGTTTTTTTAATGAAAATGTTTTCCAATCTTAGAAAGTGACTAATTATGAAATTAATTTTTCAATTTTGTAATCCAAATTAAATGATTTTTCATTTTGAGTACACAAAGACACGAGTAACTCTCTTTCAAGCAATAAATACTTCTCCTTCAAGATTCAAATTCGAGGTATGGCTTAGCTCTAACTAGTTTTTTTGTTGATATAGAAGAGAAAGAAAAAAAAAAAGTAAAAGGGAAATAGGTTATAAAAGTGAATATCTATATTAATTTTTATAATAGATTGAGAAAATATGTTAAATTTTATTATCAAATTTTACGTATCTTTTTCCTAAAAAAAAAAGTTTCTAGTATTTTTATTTAAATGTTTACTCAAGTTTAAGCATGGCATCAATGTTATACATGTTGACTTAAATTCGATCCAACACAATAATTTTGGCCTCAAATTTTGCCCTCGGTCCACTCAAATTAATAAATGATACAAGCCAAACATGCTCAAACGATTGTTTTAAAAAGTAAAAATATATTATTTTTTGTTTAATCTTTAGTAATTTTTTTTTGTATTAAGTTTTAAAGCTTAGATAACATAATATATTTTAAAATATTTACACTATAATATTATATATTTTCTTTATATAATATAAATTACTTCATAATATACATATAAATATAAAAATAATATGTATCTTATAATTAAAAAAATAGGTTAAGCCGGGGTCTTAAATGTAAAAGTCAAGGCTAAACTTGTTTTTTAAATAGGATTTGGTTCAGATCTATTTAACAACTTTAATAATTTTATCTAAACATTCTCAAATATCGAGTTGGTTTTTAATTTTGGACAGATAACTTGAAACCTAGACAGATTTATATACTATGTAAGAGATTAATTTTTTAAAATTTTTATAATTAAAATTTTTATTATTTTGTTATAAATAATATTTATAGAGATTAAAAACTAAGTTGAATTTTTATAAACTAAAAGTTATTATTTAATAGAAGGATAAAAGTGTACTTGTATACTTATTCCTTATATATTTCATGATAAGATTTTACCTAATATTTATTCTCTTTTTATTTTATTCTCACATAATAGTTATTTGATTGTCTTCTATTCAATTGAACGAATCAAATGTGTCTTCATTCTTTTATAAAATAAAAGAAATTCTATAAAAAGTTGGTCAAACACACATTTTCGGCATGGTTAATTTAATTAATTAAATGCAAGTATTGGTCGTGCAAGTTAGAAATTTAGACTTAAGCTTCATTTGGATAGGCAATGAAATTGATTGCAGTGAGATTAAACACAATAATAAAAATTACTGTAACTGTGATTAAAAAAAATTATTATAGTTGCGATTGAAAATAAAATGTCAATGAGAAATTTATACTAAATGGATCTCACTGGAGTTAACATTTGAATTCAACAAATGGTGTAGTGAGTTCTGGTGCGGTTGAATCGAAATAGGCACTAAATCATTTGGTAAAGACTAATAAACATATTGATTCTAAAATAAAAGATTATTGTGACTAGCATTTGTTACTGCATGATAAATCAATTTAAAAATAAGATTACATACTCAATAAAAACATGAGTTCTATTATCATAAATGTTTTTTTTCATAAGAATGCATTCAAAATTTTGATCAATTACTCTTCGTGCTTTGTGTTGGCTAAAAAGATATTCTTCATTTGAAAGTTACCAAGCTTGACAACTAAGTTCCTCAACCTTCAAATTACTAAAGCTTGACAAACTTCAAGTTTGAAAGGTTCCAAGATCAACAACCTAAGTAGGGATGGCATCGGGTCGGGTTTTGCTCGCCCCGAACCCGACCCGACCCGATACTACGTAATTGTACCAGACCCGACCCAACCCGAAATTAATAAAATATTATTTTTTTAAATATAAAATATTATTTTTTAAATATAAATATTTAAAAATATAATTATATAAATATATAATTAATTAATTAATTAAAAAATAATTTTTTATATAATGTCGGGTCGGGTCGGGTTTTAGGCATACCCGAACCCGACCCGACTCCGACTGCTCCCTAACTATACCCGACCCTATAGGATCGGGTCGGACTGGAACCCGTCGGGGACGGGTTTGATTGCCGTCCCTAAACCTAAGTCAAGCTTGATAATTTAGGCTTTTATGGAATTTACAAGTTGAAGTGCCTGAAATTTAGCTTGTAAGATGCTAACTTGAAACTTAAGTCCTAAACATGTGAAAGTTGCCTACATCACATGTAGGCAAAGATGAAAAAAACTTATCACATGACAAATTTAAAAAGGTCAACAGAAGAAAATTTTGACTTTGATACCATGTTAAGCAACACCACTTTAACATACTTAAGTTATCAAGCTTGAAAGTTCTCAAACTTGGCAATTTTTTCAAGTTTAAGACTTGAGTTGTCAACTTAGCATCTAAACGTTCAAGCTAGTCTACTTGCAAATTTGATAAAGCTTAAGTTATCAACTTTTGTACCTTTCAAACTATTAAACATCTAACTTAAAATCAATTGATAATTAGTAAATGAGTTTAACATGTGGATATGAAAAAAGCTTATTACATGACATATTTGAAAAGAACAATAGAAAAAAAATTTGACTCTGATACCATATTAAGTAATGCCACTTTAACATAAGTTATCAAGCTTGAAAGTTATCAAACTTGGCAACTTTTACAAGTTTGAGACTTGAGTTGTCAACTTAGCATTTAAACGTCTAGGCTAGTTTACTTTTAAATTCAATAAAGCTTAAATTATCAACTCTGACACCTTTTAAACTGTTAAACACCTTTCAAACTGTTAAGCATTTACACCTTTCAAACTATTAAGTACCTTTCAAACTGTTAAGCATTTAACTTAAAACTAATTCATAGTAAATAGAGGAGCTCAACCTGAATATAAGATTATAAGAAATTGAATATTTATTAGATATAAGATTATATCACTTTAACAGGCCCTCATCATGTATAAGTGGAGATGAAAAAAACCTATCACGTGACAAATTTAGAAATGGCAAAAAAAGGAAATCTTGGCCCTGATACTATGTTAAGCATCCAACCTAAAACCAATTGACAATAAATGAAAGAGTCCAACTTGAAAATAATTCTATAAAAAATTAAATATTTATTAGATGTGAGATTACATCACTTTAACAAAGTAAACTTTGATAATATAACTGTTACCAAGTTTACATGCAAACATCAGCATAATTCCAAATGTTACATGACCTAGTAGAAATTTTAACTTCTTATTTTTGGATTATCATTTTCTTTCCCAGTCTTCTTTTCCACTTGAAATTTGTTTTTGCATGCACCAGAAGCAATTAAGCTCCATGTCAGTCAAGACTTCATCCTATAAGTATTGCATATAATGAATTATGGGACATTTTATTTTCTATCAAAGAAAAAAATTATTTGGTGTTTGCACAACAAGAAAGAAACTTTATGAAAGGTTTAATACCCTCATCCTGATCATTTTCCTAAATGATCAACTTATCACCACCACATACATTTTCCTTCTGCTTTACAGTTCTTCAGGGGCGGATGGTAATCATGGTTTTTGAAAATTTCCCTTTTATTCGTATATTTACATTAAATAAATTTAAATTGGAGCTTTTTTTTTTTAATTTAGACTTTTAAATTAAAAAGATAAAATTAAATTTATACCTATCTATTTATTTTAACTACTAATCACTGATAAACACTTAAAATTGATTGGTTTGTTACAAATATTAAGTCATAGTTAACGTGAAGTTTAAAAAATCCAATTTAATTTTTAAAATTCTAACTTATATTGAGCAAAATAAATTAAATTTGATATTTCAATTGAAACATTATGAATGTGACATGTATAATTATATGAAATATTAAAATTTATCTTTTTTTATCATAATTGTGTCTTATTTTGATGAAAATTGAAAAATAAAAAATACATTATCTCATTAAAAAATTAATCAAATTTATTTTAATTCTTAGTGGTATCTACAAACTTATCAGTTAGACGAGCATTTTCAATTATAAAAATCATCAAAATAAAATTATAAAATAAGATGAAAAATGAGTTTTTTTATGAATAATTTGATTGTAAACAAAAAAAATTTTCTGATTCAATTGTTAAAGATTTTATTTTTTAAAAAAGAAAATTGTTTACAATTTAAAATAAAATTATTTATTTGAGATATTTTTTATACTTTTATTTTAAATTAATAAAATTTAAGATTTTATAAGTTTGTTATTTTTTTAATATATTATTGCATATACTTTTTATGTTAATAAAATATATAAAAGTATAACTCAAATGAAAAAACATTTATAATTTTAAACTTTTAACTGCCCCCTCAAAATGTGTAACCAAGATCCGCCACCGCTGTTCTTACATCAGCCCACAAGACGAAGCTAATGGATTCTTCTAAAAGATAAATTGTCAAAGCCACACCTTGAAATTCTTGAAATGGGAATTTCCATAAAGCCCGTCTAATTTTCACGGCAAAAGCAAGAAGTGCAAAAGACTGTCTTTCAACCCAAAGTTTCAACAGTAAAATATTTAACATGATATTTAAATTTTTAAAATTTTTAATGTTATGATATTTAAAGAATTATTTATTCATCACGTCTCATCATTTGAATCTAACAACATTAAAGACATATATCACATTTGTTAAAATATTTATATTTTAAATATCACATTAAAGATATTTATAAATACCATATTCAATATTTCATTATTTGTAACATTAACCCTTAGAAACTTTTACATTATTGATTGACAAGGAAGACGAGCTAGCTAAGTGGTGAAATTGAAAAAAGAAAGAAGTTAAACTCTACCTCAGCTCTTGTGCTGCAATCTCCCACAGTGTGCTCCAGCAAAAGGATCAATTATCACATTTATTACAGCTGGCTTCCTTGCGGAGAAAGATTCAGAAAGAGCAGAATTCAATTCATCAGGTGTCCTAACAAGGTAACCCTTTCCCCCAAAAGCTTCCATTAAAGTGTGATAAGCAGCACCAGGAACAAAGGAAGTGGGGGCACGATCATCTTTGAAAGGGCCAGCAACTTCTTCAGGGCTCCTCCGGTCCCCACCATATACACCATCATTGTTAAAGACTATGACAACCACAGGTAACATGTATCGAACCAATGTCTGCATAATTAGAAAAAAGGCAAAAGCCAAACACCATATTGAAAAGATACACAGAACACTTCACTGTAAGGAGAGGGAATTTGTAAGTCAAAACAACCAGCAAGAGCATTTATAATTTCGAGATTTATTAAAGTACAAAGAAGTCTTGAGGTATAAAAGAAAGAAAACATAAAAGAAAAGGAAGAACAGCGCGAAATATGACATTGAACACAAAAACAAAAGAGAAGCGCCCTTCATTAAGTAGTTATCAAACACCCAATTTTCAGCTATTAACTTTGCTACCAATCCATCAAGATACTTATCAGTGCAAATATACTAAATACATCTGAGTGTGTACATGAGAGAGAGAAACAGAAAATACTTTACTCTTAATCATGGAACTGTGACACAATCAACTTATGGTTTCAAAATCCTGAATTAAAAGACCTGATTCCATTCAACATAGACAAACTCTTGTTCAAAATGTTTTCGCCTTTTCTTTTTCTACTGGTAAGTACTAGCCTATTTGAAAATGCCAATGCCCATAAGGAGCAAAATAATTACTGTTATCTGACTGATTATGAAGTTACAATATTAAGTTGCTAATCCAAAAGTTCTTTTACAATTTATCTAACTTGATCACGAAGTGCAAGGAAATAGAACACAACTAAAAAAGTAAATTTCGCAGCCAAGAGGATTATATATTAATAAAACATCATCCTAAATCGTCAATACAAGCATTCACATTATATTTCTTCATAAGTAAGAACATTCAAAAACATATTATGCTTATGAATAAATACAAAAAAATATAATTATGCAAGTGACGCATTTAACATTAGAACACATACCTCAACTTCCATTGCACTGAACCCAAATGCAGAGTCCCCTTCGACTACAACTACAAGCCGCTTAGGATTAGCCACAGCAGCTGCAATGCAATAGCCTAAACCAACTCCCATTGTCCCCCAAGTCCCTGCATCCAACCTAGTCCTAGGCTCAGTCTGAACCAGCACAGACCTTCCAACATCCATAGTATTCGCCCCTTCAGAAACCACCACCGGAGCAGGACTACCCAACCCCAAAATAGCATCTCTTATAATCCTCATAGGAGTCAAAAAATTGAAAGGCACAACATCTTTCGCCAACTGAGCCTCCATCCTGGACACATTATCCTTCACCTTCTTTGAAACAGCCTCAACCCAAGGATGAGACTTTCCCAAACAAAAAGGGTCATCTTTAATCTCCTTATTAATCATCTCCAACACCTTCTTAGCATCCCCAACCAAACCCAAATGTGGTTTCCTCAGCTTAATCTCTTCTTCACAAACATCCACCAAAATGAATTTCACATCTTTATCCCACTTAGGACTCTCCCCAAAATGCAATAACCAATTAAGCCTTGCCCCAACAACCAATGCAACATCACATTTCCCAATAGCAAGTGACCTTGCAGCACTCGCAGCCAACTCATGATCATCATTCACCAATCCTTTCCCCATTGGCGTTGGCAAAAAGGGTATTCCCGTCTTTTCAACCAACTTCCTCAATTCTCCTTCAGCTCTCCCATAACCTGCGCCTTTCCCAAACACAATCAACGGCCTCTCCGCCTTCCTTAACAAAGCAACCGCCTTTTCGATCTCTGTATTCGCCGGAACTATAGATTCTTCAAAAATTCGTGCTTTCTCAGCTTCAGCCAACAAATTTTCAGCTTCAGATTCAGTTATTGTTTGATGTAAAACATCAGTTGGTAAATCCAAATAACACCCACCGGGTCGACCCGAAACCGCATGATCCAAAACCCTAGCAACACAATTGGGAATTTCTTTAATATCTTTTGCTTTAACTGAGAATTTCGAAAAGGGTTTCACAGCTTCGATCTGATCAAGCTCCTGGAAATCTCCACGGCCGGAATCCTTTTGGTCGGAGGAGCCCGAGACCATGACCATGGGCCAGGTGTTGATCATAGCATTGGACAAACCCGCCAGCCCATGGACACAACCCGGCCCAGAAACGGTCAAGAGAAGACCGGGACAGCCCGTGAGGTAGCCATAAACGGAAGCCGCGTAACCGGCGGATTGTTCGTTATGGAAAGCGATGAAACGGACACCAAATTGGACGGCACGGTTGGCGAGGGACGTAACGGGGATGCCTACGACGCCGAACATGTGGGTAACGCCGAAACGGGCAAGGGATTTGGCTGCTAAAACGTTGCCGTCAAAGGAGACGGCCATTTTTTCGACAAAATTCTAGTTACCGAGAATTGTTGCGGTGACTAGCGGCTAGTGCCTAGTGGCTATTTGAAGGTTTACAATAAATTTTTATTAAAAAAAATGGTGAGAAGGGATGAAGAAGCCATTCGAGCATTGCCGGATTCAGGATTTATTTGGCCAATTAAAATAAATAATATTAAATATATAAATTTAAATTAATTTAAATACATAAAAATAATACATTATAATTATTTTTAATGAGTTTTTCAATGTGAAAATAAATATTTTAAACATTATCTCTTTCATCGGAAAAATAATTTAAAATTTTTTTTATAAATTTGGATCCAATAAAAATCATTTAGATCTAATTAAACATAAACTTATTTTGTAAAATGTTATGTCTCTTTATTATTTATTTCATATAATTCTTTCAAAATTGACTTTCATTTAATAAGATATTTCTTCATTACTAATTAAATTAGATAATTTACTTTATATAATTTCTAAAAAATAAAAAGATAATGTTGTAGTTTATATTAAATATTGAAATATAATTATGCAAACAAAATCAACATGCATATTTTATTATGCATTTTGAATTTTAATTAAATTATATAATTTTATAAAAATTAAATTATTTCATTGATCAACTTAAAAAATTATAACATTTTTAGATCTTAATTTACTTATAATATAAATATAAATATAAATTATTCCTAAATTAAGCTCTAAATCAAATTATTTTATCAATATAAAAAAATTTAAATAATAAACAAATGATAGTAAATACAAAGAAAAAATCTGAAAAAAAAAAAGTAATTACTTACTTAAATATATTGATGGAAGAAAAAAAATGTTCTCTCCTTAATTTGTTTCTTTGGTTTATTGGCTCTGCTTTATCTTTTTGTTATTTCTCTACTTTTATTCTCTATCAGCTATAAAATTTTTATGAGTTTAGATGAAGGGAAATATTATAGGCGGAGCAGAAAATAGATCACCTTTTATTTTACTTTTATCTTTTTTTTAAATGAAATGATGGTCTTTGAATATAAAATTATTTATAAATATTTATTTTTATTTATATTTATACATATAACTTGATTATTTTTGTAAAATAAGTCATTTATATTATAATTGTAGTTTTGTTCTTTCAAACATTTATAAACATTTATAAAAGTGTCGTATATATTTTTTATTTTTAGTAGGAGTAAACTATAAAAAAATTAAATTTTTTAATAATTTTTGTAATAATTTACAAGGGATAATAGGATCTCAGTGGGGCAGCTGCCGCATTGCCTCCATTGTAGATCTATCATTGGGTTAAGTGTTGGATAAAAAGATTTTAAAGTGGCAGATGGCATTGATGGTTATCTAATTTTTAGGGCTCATTTGGATTTCACTCAAAAAGGATTGAGGTGCGATTTACACCACTTTTTTACTCCAATCTCATCGATATGTTGTTTGGGTAACATCAGTGGGGTGCATTTTGCTCCAGTTATCCACTAAACTTTATAGCGAAGGACTGGTCGATAATAGGGCAGTAAGGGCAGCTGCCCCCACTGAGATCCTTTTGTTATAAAATTCATTTGAAAATTTTAATTGTTCTATAGCTTGCCCTGATGAAAAAGAAATTAAAGAAATAAAATATTATGACATCTTTATAAATGTTAGAAAGAATGAAAATATAATTGCAATAAAAATAAATTATTTTACAAAAATAATAAAGTCTCCTTTATAAATATAAATAAAATAAACTTTTATGAATATTTTTTTTTTTCAAAGATCACTAGTCCTTTTATAAAAACAATAATAGTCAACTAGAAAATGGTTCTCTTTCTACTCCACCCGTTTTTCTTTTGAATTTTCTCAAACTTATAAGAATTATGATTGTTAGTCTTAAATTGATCATTATTTTAAAATAATAAAATATTAAATTAAATAAACTTGATCAAAATTTTTAAAAAGATTTATTTAATACATATTTTTAAGTTTTATATTTTAGTACTAATAAATAATATGATTTTCAATGTTTAAACAAATCTTTTTTAGTTTCATATTTTTTAAATCAAATATATCTTTAAAGATTATTTATTTGAGTTTAAATGAAAGTCCAATTGTTGTTTTTAAAGTGAATTTATTTATTTTAGACTTAATACAATTTTAATAATATTAGTTTTAAGAAATAGATTAACTTAAAAAAGTTGTTTTACAAGAATAAATATTTTCAACATTAAACTTGTTTTTTTTGTATTAATTTGTAAAGTTTTAATATTTGAATTTTATATAGTTATAAAGCTCTTTGAGTCTACTTTCTAATGGATCAAATAAAATCAAAATCCAATTTTATAAGAAAAAATTTTAAATTTTTACTAAACACTTTATAATTATCTAAAAACTACACGAGAGGTAGCTTTAAAAATTCACTATAATTCAAACAATTTGTGATTTTGCGGACACCGATTTTGTCCGGATCTACCTTTTTCATTTTCAATTTAATATAATAATTTTGATAATAATATTAATAATAATATTGATTTAATTAAAAATTAAAAATATTAAAAATCAAATTTATTAAAATAATAATTAAAACATAAAAAAGGGAAGAGAGACAGAAAGCAGAGGGCTGGTACAATGTCGTCGCCGCCTCTGTCCAACCTTCTGCTTGACCCCTGTCCAGCCCCTTGTCTAGCCACCTCTATAACCTACCCCAACCCACTTACAGCCATCTTACAGCCACCTAGATCCCCATCTATAAAACACCTAGCTTTTTTCCCCTTTCGACCTCTCTGAAACCCAAAAGACCAAAAAAAACGAAAACTCTTTTTTCACGCACACAAAAACCTTGCATTTCCAAAAACATGAAACACCCATACCCAAATACCCAAACAGAAAAACAAAAAAACAGAAACAAAAACAAAAAAATACAAATAGTCTTCCCCGTAAAGAGGAACCCAACGTCGAGCCATCTGCAACAAAGAAAACAAGCTGTCAGTTAACTTTTCAAAAAAAAAAAAAAAAAAGAAAGAACCAGAAAACTTCAAACATCGATCTAAGCCAATCAAGGCTATTTCTGGTGAAAGGGGTGCTAGATTTGAGCTCAGGAGGTTGAACGGAACCTCTTGGTCAATTTTAAAATTTTTCGATCACCAACAACCATCGCCAACGGTGACCCAAGAGGCGGTCGGTGCCACGGTCTGGCGACCGAACGGCGAGAAAGCTTTGGAGCTCTCCCCAGAGCTCTCCTTTTTTCTTTTTTTGAAACAGAAAAAAATGAACAAAAAATTTTTTTTAGTTATATATAGAAAAGCAAAGCTCAAAACGATGTCATTTGGGCAAGGGAAGATCCGCGCGTGGACTCGAACCTGACTCGGGTTCCGCACAACCGACCTGCTAACCTGGCTCCTCAGCAACTCTAAACAGGTTTGACCAAATAGGACTAAACCGCTCCCTAGATCGGCCTAAACCGCTCATCAGCTGACTCAACCAAACCGCACATTTAATTGAATCCTTTTCGATCCAACCGAACCGTCGTTGACCCAACCGGTTCAGGTAAAAAAAATTTTTATTTTTTTAATTTTCTAATTTTTTATATATTATCATTTTGTTATTTTAAGTATTTTTTTATATTTATGCATGATAAAATTTTAAATTTGTTAGGATAAATATTTAATTGTTTTAATAATAATAAAAATAAAAACAAGTAAGATAATAATTAAAAATATATATTAAAAATGCTTAAAAAAATAATTATTATAACCTAAAAAATAATAATAATAATAATATAATTTTTCTTATTTTTCTTGCCTAAATATTGGAGAAAATAAAAACATATTCCTAAAAATAATTTCGCCTAGATGTTGGGAAATTAATATTAATAAATTTTCATAAAAAGAAATATATGAGAAATTTTTTAGTAATTTTCAAAAATCACTAAAATCGAACTTGCTCCAAAAATCCTCCTGGATGTTGGAGATTTTTAGAAATGTTTGCATTTTCTTAAAAACGAAATCTTAAATACTAAATCTTAAATTTCAAAACACTAGGATTCTAAAATCCCTTAAATCCAAACCCTTAAATCAAAACCCCAAACTTTAAATTTTAAAACCAAAACCCTAAAATCTCCAAACTCTAAAATCAAAACCTTAAACTTTCCATACCTTAAAACTCAAACATTAAAACCCTTAAAACTTAAACCAAAACCTTAAAATACGAATCTTCAAAATCTTGAAACCCTAACCTTTAAAACTTCTACTCAAGCCCTTACTCAAAACATCCTGAAAATCCTAAAGACACGTAATTTATTCCTGAATGTTGCCTAGATGATGGGGTATTTGGGAAACTTTACTTCGTCAAGTTTTTTCACATGATTTTTTAATTCGCATTAATAATAAGATTAATAAATAAAAAGTATAACAGTAAATTGGGATCTTAAATATAAACAGTCACACATAAGCTCTGCCTAGATGTTGGAGAGTCGGGGTGGCCTCATTATACTTGAGAATCTAACTTTTAAATTGCATCTCATCCTACATAACATTCATTGACATACATACATTAGCATGTTATTATTAGTAATTATTTGCATTATTCTGTCTTTAATTTTTATTTACTACTTGGTGATAAAATATTTTATAGTAAAAAAAAATACATTTTTAAAAAATTATGATATTACAAAATAAAATAAAAATAACATTTCGAAGGAGATGATTCTTGGTACTCTGCCTAGATGTTGGAGAGTCACTAACAATTATCTTCTATAAAGATTGTTATTTCATTTTAAGGATTATCGTGTTAAATTTTAAGTGAAAAGAGTTATTTTAAATTCTACCTAGATGTTGGAAAATTTTAAAATAATTCTTTAACTTTAAGATTTTCTTAATATTCCTAAATAAAGAGCTTTAGCAAAATTTTATTTTACCAAATGAAGGGAATTAGTGTTAAATTTCAAATTGAAATCATTTTTATCCAACACTGAAAATAACACATAATTAAATGGTACCAATTTATGGGCATTGTGGGGGTGCTAATCCTTCCCCACACGTAACCAACTCCTGGACCCAACATGGTATTTTCGTAGATCAAAATTTATCTTTTTGGTAAACTTTAAACTCGCTTTTATAGTTTTATTAAAAAGATAAACTTTTGGGTGACCAATCACACCCTAACAAAGATTGGTGGCGACTTCCCCATTTATTTTGATTTTAAAACTCTTTTACGTTTAGCGATCCCAAAATCGTTACGACAACTTGGTGACTCCACTGGGGATATTAATTCGAGAGTCAACCCAAAACTTTTAATGACGCGCTATTAAGAATTGTTGGATTTAATTGGTTTTATTTGACATTTCATTTAATCTCTTTTATTTTGATTTTTCAAAAATATATATGTTAATGAATAAGATAAATTGTATGTTAGCTGTGATTTTATTTTCGTGTTTATGGTATTTTGATTAATACATTATTTTGCACACACTTTGTAAATTCATGCATGAGCTCTAGACCCGGGCTCTATCCCTCTTAGGAGGAAGTGAAGTAGCTATGCTCTCGTGAGGTGATAACCTCTGTATTTGCTAGTAAAACACTTCCACTCAGATTGAACCCATTCTGTTAGTAGCTTGTAATGGGTGAAGATCAGGAAGCCTTATTAGTCTATAACAGATGATGATGTGAGGAATAGTCTGGGAACTTTTAGACATGTAAATCTTAACTCGACATATAGTGAGCCGTAAGGTCCAACCTTAGAATAGAGCCATGCTGTCCCTTTACTAGAAAATTACCTAAACTAGGACACTATATATATTCTGTTATGACATATATTATACTTGTTCATTCATTTACTCATTCTTTATTTATTTGTTTTATTTATATTATTAATTTGTTTAATTTTTTTGTTGTCTTCAATTTTGTTGCATGCATCATATAGGTACCATATTTCTTAAAAGGTATTGTTTTGGACCAATCTTCAGTAAGAAAAACTTTTAAAAAACCTAAAGGATGTCATCCGTGTATAAGAGCTACTTAGAGGTTAAGAGCCAATCAAAAAGTAATCAAGGGAAAGAAAGAGATTGCTTAGTAAATGATCACATATCAGTGCTACCACAGTCAGTGCATATGAATCTCAGTCAGATTGATATATCAAAATTTAAAGCTATTTGAAA